>NC_064616.1:44308787-44611818 GCF_023898315.1 Schistocerca nitens
TATCACATCTATAATCTAGGTTTAAATTAAGTTTCACAAACGAGAAAACTATCAAAATGGTTTACAGTGACCCCCAGTTATCTTTAATTACTTATCTAAGTTGTCGTAAATTACAGTGGCTGATGTGGCTTCTCAATAACTATATAACAGAAAAATCATCGCGTTTCAGATTTTTACTTCAAGTGGCAAATGTGAACACCATGAGCTTTAATTGACGATCGACACTAGTATTACGCAAAAAGGGGGTGTAACAGATGAGACTTCTGCAGTTCTGAGTGAAGCTTTATGCGCTGTTATGCGGCATCGCGTGCGTTCATTACCTTGTCGGTGTTCGTCAGGGGGCGGCGGGCTGCACAGCTCCGCTCACCTCGCCGTCTCGGAAGCAACCCTCTCCTAACTTCTCCTTACTACAATTTACCGAAGTTGGTTTAAAGAAACTATCTGGCTGTGTTTTCATCTGACCAATCAGGGTCTCAATGTTAACCTTAAGCTCCGCCTACAAAAAAACTGTCTATCCAATGAGAAACGTTATACTTTGCGTGGTGGGGCAATTTTTTTAAAGTTTGCAACATAACAGAGATGCGAAAAAGTCTCACGCTAAAATTTGCAGCTGGTGTGGTCCTTTTAGTGTTATGGTAAAATCTATACTGTTCTTCTGGAGGGCTCTATCTTTTAACATGGGCGGGGGGGTGGTCCTGACGTAACAGAGACGCGAAAAAGTCTCACGCTAAAACTTGCGGCTGGGGTGGCCCTTTTAGTGTTATCGTAAGATCTATACTGTTCTTCTGAAGGGCTCTAGCTTTTAACATGGGCTGGGGGGGGGGGGGGGGGTTCCCAGCGGTTAGCTGGCCTCGTGGGTGTCCGTCCCATATCGTAGGGCCTTCTAGCTTAACACGGTTCTGCTCTCGGCTTCTGTTCTCGTTTCTCCCCTCGGAACTGCGTCTGTCTCACGGTGGGAAGGTATGACATGCATTTAGGCATTCTTGTGTTAGTCTGTGGTATTCCATTTGCCCACTCGTTACTCGTATTACTTTGGTTAATTTAATGTCACGATTTATTCGGAGCTATGTGACATACTACTGGATTTGCTTATCATGTCAGGGTTTTCATGGAAGGTGTTGGATTTGCCTGACACCTTACACCCTCCATTTCTCAAAATCTGCCAGTGAGCATGAGATGCATGTAAACATGCTACTCTTCTCTGAAGGGGACAATTATCATTATGTTTGGATCAAAGACATGTCCCAACTCATTTCCTCCCAACTATCAACCGTCATGTAAAGCATATTTGCTTAAGGTGCCTGAAATTTTTTATGAGACAATTTATTAGTGGCGCTTCTAGTAGGTTGTGCTTCCATGGACCTGGTAACGTGTTATTATGCCTAATGAGGAAGACAAATCCATAAAGTTTAAAAATGCTCACCACCAGGAGCGATGCCTATTTGTGGTGTATGCCGACTTTGAATGCCTTTTCTCTACTGTGACCTACTGTGAAGGTGACCCCACGATCTCACATAGTACCTTTACAGAAAAATGCGTACCATATGCTGCATCGTAGCAAATTGTATCTTCCTATGATTCGAGTCTTAACCACTAAAAATCTTATGTTGGGGATAATCCTGCGGTTTGGCTGCTCACTAATCTCGAAAAACTTTCATAGGGAGTTAATAACTTTACAGCGACAACGTTCCCAAGACCAAAGCGAAGGAGAATGAAGATTTGTACAACAACGCAGTTGACTGTCATGTTTGTGGGCTGCCGTTAGACAGCTCGTAGGCACCGATATCACCTTAAGGGAAGTTCTGTGGTGCAGCTGACAATACGCGCAATTTGAAGTACCAGCTACCAAGGTACATAGCCGTTATCTTCCATAATTTAAGCGGATATGACGCTCACTTCTACTTGAGCACTTAGCTGATTTCGGCATTGAGAAAGATCAAGTCAGTGACCTACCTGAGAGTGTCAAGAAATACATTTCATTCTCCATCGAATGACGCCAAGAATTACACTCCGCTTCCTTGATACGCCAAGTTTTATGCAGGCGCCACTCCATAAACTCGTTGAAACTCTACCTCAGGAGGATATGCATATCACTCGAGCTGCATTTTCCGACGATGGAAAGTTTCAACTTGTGACTAAGAAGAGGGTTTACCCATATGAATACGTGGATAGTGTGGCGAAACTCAATGAAACCAGCCTACCTGACATAGCTGCATTCTCCAGCAACCTTATGGGCGGTGCCATAACCCATGCAGAGCATGAGCATGCCATGACTGTCTGGATGTCATATGCCATCGAGAGCCCTTTCTATTAAAGACTATTTGCGGTGTCTGTATGGCGGTGTTGGCAGTGCTGCATTGCAGCCACCACATGTGGTATGGCAGAGTAGTATACAGTCGAGAGGACGTGAGGTGCACACTACGCTACAGTCTAAAATCGGCCTGTCCTCATGACGATAAAAGGGTCATTTGTGATGACAGGACTGAAACCCTCCCGTACTCATACTACTCACTCGTGGCAAGAGAAAGGGTGGGCGACTGTGAGAGGGAGTGAGAGAATGCGTGTGTGTGTGTGTGTGTGTGTGAGTGTGTGTGTGTGAGAGAGAGAGAGAGAGAGAGAGAGAGAGAGAGGGAGATTCCGCAGAGTAGTAGTACGACACTTTAACATAGTGGAGGTAATTTTGTATGAATGTGTGTGTGTGTGTGTGTGTGTGTGTGTGTGATGTAAATATTTATGTGTACTATGCACATGTGTATTTACACACACAGACCATGAGTGGGGAAAAATAGGAGGAAAAGAGAAGAACATGTTTATATATGCACACCACGCGTATGAAAAAAGCATAAACAAAAAAATTATTTATATTTATTTAAGAATGCATAAACAGAAAAAGATATTTGTATATTTATTTATTCATATGTAACATATGTGCACCATGTAAATATATATTCGTGCACCATGTGCATCTTGTAAACAGAATAGTTTTTGAGTTTTTTCACCTGTGGCTAACCATCCATGTCAGATAAGTTTTTAAGTGTGTGTATATCTGTATGGCTCGCAATCCATCAGAGTTACTGTAAAACCTATGTTACTTGGTGGGGGCAACAGCCTTGCCACAGTGGATACACCAGTTCCTGACAGATCACCGAAGTTAAGCACTGTCGGATGTGGCCAGCACTTGGTTGGGTGATCATCTGGGCCGCCATGCGCTGTTGCCATTTTTTGGGGTGCACTCAGCCTTGTGATGCCAATTGAGGAGCTACTCGATCAAATAGTAACGGCTCCGGTCACAGAAAACCGTCATAATGACCTGGAGAGCGGTGTGCTGACCACACGCCCCTGCTATCCGCATCCTTAGCTGAGGATGACACGGCGATCGGATGGTCCCGATGGGCCACTTGTGGCCTGAAGAGGGAGTGCTTTTATGCTACTGGGGCTGTGGAATTAAGTTACAGTGTAAGTATCACCACATTAGTTTTTAGCATAGATTTCTGGAAAGCTGTAAACATTCTCATCCAGTGCTACAGGAAAAAATTGTAATAAATATTCTCGGTCAGTATTAATGTTGTAATGGGTAAGTTAAAAGCATCTCTGTATTGGAATATCAGAGTCAAATTGTACATCCGAACTACATTGTAATTTCAAGAACTGAACTGTAATCTCAAGAACTGAATTATATTCGTGTGGACTAAATAAACGAAAAAAATTCATTACCACACGTCTTAGCCGTTATTTAAAAAAAGCCTATCGCATATTGTATTTCATGTATAAAGGCTGTGCAGGTCACAAATGACATTAGTTTTTCTGAAGATGAGTGCTGTTAAGGAGGTGAAGCTTAAAACCGAGAATAACAAAATATATAGACTGGTTGCATGTGATTAAACCTATTGTGCAGCGCGATTTGGGTTATGGGAGCAGGAGGCATGTGACTGCGTCTGCTTCCAATGACATATGGCAAATGTATCTAAAATAATATCTCCCGTGCTTGACAAAAACCACAGCCACGGTATCTCCACGAAACTGTATACTATCGAAGGGGGAACAGGGTGAAGAAAAATCATACACATATTCAGGTAAAAATTCATTTATTTCTCAAAGTAATTTTACATTTTCATAAGCAGACACAGTAACACTATTTTCACACATCTTCTTGTTCCTGATTCGATGAACAGCAGGGAACCCATAAATTCCAGGTCTTCAATAGCAGCAAACTTGAAGATTCGACGCATCCATGAGATCTTCTTCCCCTTCTTGTAGATTATATTCAGATAATCGAAGCGACATCACCATATCTTTATAAGGCATGGCAGGATCATCCCAATGAATTCAATGGTAGAAATGTGCTAACCACTTTGCACTCTTCCGTGTTTTAGCGCACTTCATATTCTTGAACGGCCTCGGTGATGCAGTGCTGTAATGTAGTAATCAAAGGCGTACATGTGGCGATGACTCTTGGTCAGTTTCATATAAATATCCAAAAGCACATTTCGTTTCTTCACTCACTCAAACACACTGTAAGCAACAACATTCTCTTTTCACTGCGAATCCGTAGCCCTCAAGGCTAATTGTTGTGAAATATTGAGGAAGTAAGGCTCTAGAATATTTCTCCTAATGCGTGGATGTAGCCCTGTTCTTGAACAAGCAGAGTTGTGCAGTCACTGTCCCATTTTAATAGCGATAACTAAATCATGGCCATACAATGCAAAATACACTCACTATCACTCCTCAAATTCACTATCAGAATTATGACATTACCTTATTCACAGAAATCCTGCACACAGTTGAAGTCGAGTAACTGAATAACGATGGACTGATAGTGATTATTCTGTTACATAAAGCTGATGTGCTGAAGGGGTCAAACAGGACTCTATTATATGCTTGGAATAAAGCAGTCTTTGCATTCAAGCCTATAGGGGGTTTCTACATAATATGGTATTCCTTTTTGAAAATTCAGCTCCCACACACACCACGCACATGTTGTACGATCCAAACAGGTCTTTATCATTAAGTCATCGTTTCTCGCACGTGTAACAGCCAAAATCTTTGTATGACGCTCTCTCGTAACAAACGCAATTTTGCCAGCTGCAACAACAGATCCGTCTCGCAGTGATCCTGTTCCTGCTCCAAAGCGTTAAACAGGTACTGTGCTTAGGAACAGGAACTTAGACTCGATGTAGAACAATTTTGCGGTTTCTCCAACCATCTGCTCGGCCCATGAAAATGAATTCTGAATGGATGTACTCTACTATATATATTGCACTTGCAATGATTTCTTAGTCAGGGAAAATTTGTGTGATCTGGCTGGTGGTAGGCAGGCCTACGTTAGCTATGCATGGAAGGCACTGACACAAAAACAGACCTGGCAGTCTGAATATATAAAAGACGCCACCATGTGTTGGCTAGATTTACAAGTATCGAAAATACGAAACGGTTTCGTGGAAGGTGAAATTGATAAAATGAAAACAAGATGGTAGGGCTTTTTTAAATTGTAATTGCATCCTTTATTCGTCGACAAATATCTGATGGCGGGAGGCTTTTTTGCTACCGGCTAGTGTGAAAACGACACCCAGCTGGTGCGAGTGTGGACGTATCATAATTTTTTTATACACCTATAGCTGATAGTCAGAAATGTTATGCAGCTGCTTGAACATAAAGGTACTGTGGCTTATGTTCCAACATATCACTAGACATTTGTGGGAAGTAATGAAACTATTATTATATATATATATATATATATATGAAGATGGTATCTGTCCTTTCGGACATGTCCGAAAGAGCAGATACCATCGCTGACCACGCAGCTCGTTAAAATGAAACTACAATGAAATGAATACCCCTAGCTACATACAGGCGTTGATGTAAGTCAACGGGGACAGTTGAAAATGTGTGCCCCGACTGAGACTCGAACACTAGGACTCCTGCTCACATGGCAGATGCTCTGTCCATCTGAGCCACCGAGGACACAGAGGATAGTGCGACTGCAGGGACTTACCTCTGGCACGCCTCCCGTGAGACCCACATTCGCAACTTATTGCCCCGCACTATATTCATAGTGCCCCTGCCCATTATAATCATTACTCGCGGCTTTACTGATGATTCCCGTAAGAGTTCGGGTACGTTTGTGCATCCACACAGAAGAATATGGTCAAATGGCTGGTGAGCCTAGTGGTAACTGTTCTTTCGGACAAGGCTCGCCAGCCATTTTCGGACATGTCCGAAAGAACAGATACCACTAGACTCACCAGCCATTTGACCATCTTCATCTGTGCGGATGCACAAACAGTGCCCGAACTCTTACGGAAATGTATGTAGAGGTGAAATTATCGTTTGGCGTTACGATTTCCAGTGTTGTTAGTCCGTATGTGTGATCCTGGAGATGTTCAAAAAAATGGTTCAAATGGCTCTGAGCACTATGGGACTTAACTTCTGAGGTCATCAGTCCCCTAGAACTTAGAACTACTTAAACCTAACTAACCTAAGGACATCACACACATCCATGCCCGAGGCAGGATTCGAACCTGCGACCTTAGCGGTCGCGCGGTTCCAGACTGAAGCGCCTAGAACCGCTCGGCCACACCGGCCGGCTCCTGGAGATGTGTTCATTCGGTCCCCATGCTCCAGCTAGCCCATTTCCGGCATTATTTCTCCCACATTTATTATAATACATCACTTGCGCTTTGCATTTTGTGATCAACATGTGTGTGTTTACAGTGTGTAGTACTGCCAACTGTTGTTGTTGTGTGTGTGTGTGTGTGTGTGTGTGTGTGTGTTTGTGTGTATGTGTGTGTGTGATTGTGTCGTTCTTTGTATCGTAATCGCCGCGGGAACAGCTGAGCGTAACGTTGTTGTGTCGCTCTTGCACCGCATTCAGAGAAATCATATACGAGGTGCATATCTGTCAACTCTTCATCTGTAAGACTATCCGCACTGCTGTGTATCACTGTTAACGTGCAACTAACACCACCAGAAAAATAAACCCGTGACGGGCCGACGCAGTACTGAATGCCACTTTATGGGCGAAGAGTAAAGCGGGAATTGCTGCTGTCCACTTTCAAAAACAGTGAGTGAACGGGACAAGTTTGTTTCTGAACAAGACACGCAGCGCATACCGTCGCCATTTGCACTGTAGTACAGATATTTTTAATTCAGTGCGCACGCATGATAAATGAGGGTGATTAATCAGATGGAATGCGATTAAAATGTTACGAGCTACCGTAGACCACAGCTCCCTGACACCAAAACGAGTGACTCGCCCGTGCTTCACAGGGGTAACACTAACCATTTGCGGTTAGACGACTTGTCTGTCGTAGTGGTGATGAATTATATTCGCAAACCTTCCTCGTAAATCAGCCAATCTAATGGTGAAAACCGTATCAAAATCCTTGCTGTAGTTCCTAAGATTAGCCTTCACAAACATACAGAAAAACGCATCGGAGGACTTTAATTTATAGTGTGTATAGATGTATTAAGCGGGCGAAAGGGGATACAAATGTCCAAAAAATGTGACTGACAAGAATTGCAAAATAGCTAAGCAGGAGTGTGTATAGGACAAATATAAGGCTTTGGACGGATGTATCACTAGGGGAAAGACAGGTAGCACCTACAGAAAAATTGAAGAGGTCTTTGGAGAAAAGAGAAGCACCTGTATAAATATCAAGAGCACAGATGGAAAAGCAGTCCTAAGCAAAGAAGGGATATCTGAAATGTGGAAACAGTGTGTAGAGGGAGATGAACTGAACGCAATATTATAGAAATGGAAGAGAACATAGATGAAGATGAGATGGGACATATGATACTGCGAGAAGAATTTATAAGAGCACTGAGATACCTAAGTCGAAACAAGGTCCAGGGAGTAGACGACTGTCCGCCAGAACTACTGAAGAACTACTGATAGCCTTGGGAGAGGTATCATGCCAAAACTCTTGCATCTGGTGTGAAAAATATATGAAACAAGCAAAACGCCCTCAGGCTTCAAGAAGAATATAATAATTTCAATTCCAAAGAAAGCAGGTGTTGACAGGTGCTCATATTACTAAACCATCATTTTAATAAGTCACGGTTGCAAAATAATGACACGAATTCCTTAGAGGAGAATGGAAAAACAGGTAGAATCCGACCTCGCGGAAGATCAGTTTGGATTCCGGAGAAATGTAGGCACACGCGAGACAATGGTGACCCTACAACTTATGTTAGAAGATAGGCTTAGGAAAGGCAAACCTACGTTTATAGCATTCGTAGAGTTAGAGAAAGCTTTTGCCAATGCTGACTGCAGTAATTTCTTTGAAATTCTGAAGGTAGTGGGGGTAAAACACAGGGAGCGAAAGGCTATTTATAACTTGTACAGAAACCAGACGGCAGTTATTAGAGGAAAGCTGTGGTTGAGAAGGAAGTGAGACTGGGTTTTAGCGGATCCTCGGTGTTATTCAACCTTGACATTGAGCAAGCAGTAAAGAAAACTGAAGTAAAATTTGTAGAAGGAACTGAAGTTCAGGGAGAACATATAAAAAGTTTCAGGATTCCCAAAGACGTTGTAATTCTGTCAGAGACAGCAAAGGACTTGGAAGAGTAGTAGAATGGAATGGGCAGTTTCTTGAAAGGTGGACATAAGATGAACATTAAAAAAAAAGCAAAATAAGGATAATGATAATGAAACGTAGTCGAATTAAATCCGTTGATGCTAAGGGAATTAGATTAGGAAACGAGACACTTAAAGTAGTAGATGAATTTTGCTATTTAGGCAGTACAATAACTGATGATGGCTGAAGTACAGGGGATATAAAATATACTGACAATGGCAAGCAAAGCGCTTCTGAAGAGGAATTTGTTCGCATAGAATTTAGGGTTTAGTGCTAGGAAGACTCTTCTGAAAATATTTTTATGGAATGTAGCCTTGTGTGGTGGTGAAACATGTACGATAAACAGTTTAAACAAGAAGAAAAAAAAAGCTTTTGAAATGTGGTGCTACATGCAGAAGATTAGATGGTTAGATCGCGTTACTAATTAGGAGGTACTGAATAGAATTGGGGAAAAAATTTGTGGCACAACCTGACTAGAAAAAGAGATTGGTTGATGGGACACACTCTGAGACATCAAGAGATCACCACTTTAGTATTGGGGGGAAGTATGGGGTAAAAATCGTATAGGGAGACCAAGACATGAATACAATAAGCAGATTCAGAGGGATGTTAGTTATTCGGGGATGAAGAAGCTTGCACAGGATAGAGTAGCATGGAGAGCTGTATCAAGCCAGTATTCGGACTGAAAAGCACAATAACAACGTAGATGTAAAGTTTCTGACAACAGTGGTGTCGTGTGGCTCAATAACCTGCTGCGAGCCTTTTAATTGAATGTCACTTCGGCGACTTAGTGTCCCTACAGGGTAGCTGCAGTTTAACGTAGAATGCAGACCACAAGTCGTTTTTGGCGAGTCTCCACATGATTGAGAGGTGATTGCTAGGTTAAAAGACAGGCAGAAAAATCCTGGGATTCGAACCTGCGACCTCTAGATTTCAAGGCACGGACTTTGCAACTAGATCAGCAGGGCCGAAATAAATTTTGGTTAGGCTTCACTGTTCTTTGGAGTTGCGGCGGCTGTGTACTGCTTTTCCCGACAGATACCTCCTTCTGTGTAGCTGGTCATCCCTTAGATCCCATCAAACGCCACTTAAATACGAAACTGATAAAAATACATATATTACATACTCATCATTGCTTATCAGTAATAAAATCGACTATCGATTAGTGGAAACTTTATCAAAATCGCTACAATGGTTCCTGACATAAACTAAAACATAGAGTCCCGGGGGGAGGGGGGTGGGGACTTTAATTTACGATGTGTACAGATATAGATTGTCATAAAATATTCGTGAGCAATCGTCGAAATTTTGTCCCCGTAGACTAGGAATGGCAGTTATCGATGAAACAAACGATTTTGGTTTGTATCGATTTTTCCACGCCAGTTTAACCAGACTGTCATGTCAAACTGCTCAAAATAACCGGTTTCTGAAATAACAGATTTTCGGTTTCTTATTTCTGTTGCTTCCTGTACTAAATGTAGAAATCGAAAAAAGATTGAAAAATTTAGACTTTCTCAGTTTCAAGATATAATGAATCAAAATATTAAATTAAATAGAAAAGCCGGCCGGTGTGGCCGTGCGGTTAAAGGCGCTTCAGTCTGGAACCGCGTGACCGCTACGGTCGCAGGTTCGAATCCTGCTTCGGGCATGGATGTGTGTGATGTCCTTAGGTTAGTTAGGTTTAAGTAGTTCTAAGTTCTAGGGGACTGATGACCACAGAAGTTAAGTCCCATAGTGCTCAGAGCCATTTGAACCATTTTTTAAATAGAAAAAACTTAGTCCCTCCACCACTCGCTGCTTTTCTCAAAAATTGGTAAGTGGTTGAATACTACAAAAAGTCACCAGTAGTCTCCTTTTGATTCAAATTTTTTGAAACTCTGCTTAAAAACCATGTTGTAATCGGGAATCATACCACTATTTGGGCATTATGAACAGTCAGTGCCAAAGGGTGAAAACTGTGCCTGGAGAGCTGCTTTTCGTGTTAATTTGTCCGTTTTCAAGGGCTACAAGCAGATAAAGGTACAGGCAGCAGGTCGGCTACTTTCTCTTCTTATTGTATCCTATGAATGAATTGTTAAGTTTTTAATTTATTATTGTTACCATATTTTCCTTACTCTTTTATTAATTCATAGAAGCGACAACTAGACCTTTAATCTTTTAAAGGAAATGGAGCATTGTATTTCATTGTCGCGTCGCTTCGTAAAAATGTTTGTAGACTAGGGTTGGTGCCGTTCTGCAATACAGCGAACGCCCGGCGACGAAAGCGAGAAACTACCATTTAGAACAGGTGGGGGAAAGTCTTGCACGCTGCACACACATGCGTATCTTAAACACAGGGCAGCCTCAGGAATACTGTATCAATTCTTATTTGTTGCCCGTTTCTGTCAGCAATGTCATTAAAGTAGCACTGATCGCTTTTCCCATTTTCTGTAACAACGCTGTTTCAATCTAAAGCAAATTTTACGAACAAAAATTACTTCTTTTTCTAAAAAAAGGTTTATTTAAAAAACGAAAAAAATTAGCACTGCTGCTATGGCGGACTGATATATCGGCTTTTTACTCGGTTATCAGTAAAAAATAAAAATCACCTGTTATAACCGAGACGAAACAGATACCAAAAAATACCGGTTATTTAGAATTAAAATACCAGCATCCGTTTAAACCGATCGGTTTTTCCAGTCCTTACTGTAGACTCAGTGGATAGAAGTCGCTACGAACTATAACGTGGTGACTCATTTAATCCTTTCGTGCGCTTTACGTACCCTCAACACGTCAGTAGAACAGTGCACCTATGCATAAGGCGAATAATGGCAAATCTTACTTTCACGAGTGTTTCATACGATTTGACACAAAGGCTCCATTTAGTAATTCTCCCGTGGCGTTCCGCTTACGACGACAAAATCGTAGTCAGCTGGTTTGGCACATTTATTTGAGCGCGCGAGGCGGCCGGCAGCCAGAAAGCTGTCTCGGCGTTGCCAGACCGCTGGAGTAGTGTCGGACAGCTCCCGAGCTTCCCCGTGCAGCGGGGACCCTGTGTTTTTTGCTGCAGGCATACAGGCCGAACGGGTTAGCCTCGCTCCCTCGCTGCTTCTCTCCGCGCTGCTGCCTGGGAACGTTCGCTGCATCCCACCCGGTAATTTCCGTCGCATATCTTTCACACAGCTCGCGGTAAAGCGTTATACGTCGCTCGCTTCGTCAACGTCGAGGTGAGTCGAGGATATCCATGTTGCGTACTCGGAAAGGAAGAAATATTGACATTTAGCATACGTTCGACGACGAGTTCGTTAGAACCGGATCGCAAGCAAAGCTTGAGCAAAGATTTAATTACGATCCAGCTACAGGCTTTTCGAAGGAGCCATTCCAGTATTCGCCTTAAATGATTTACAGATACCACAAAAAACGAAATCCGAATTCCTGGGCCCGCATCTCGTGGTCGTGCGGTAGCGGTCTCGCTTCCCACGCCCGGGTTCCCGCGTTCGATTCCCGGCGGGGTCAGGGATTTTCTCTGCCTCGTGATGGCTGGGTGTTGTGTGATGTCCTTAGGTTAGTTAGGTTTAAGTAGTTCTAAGTTCTAGGGGACTCATGACCATCGATGTTAAGTCCCATAGTGCTCAGAGCCATTTTTTTTTTTTTTCGAATTCCTGGACGGAGGTCTGAACCGTGCTCGTTCCGGATAAGAGTCCAGTATTCGAGTCCCATTTTTATGTTCGTTGTCAATGTGCTTTGTATATCATGCTGCCAGCTGTTAACTTAGTTATTGGCATTCATCATAACTGCTGCCTCTCGCTATGCTGTGTCAGTTTTACGATTACAACACATTTTCACAATGAAAAATATGGGAACACTCTATTTACATGATTCTCTTAAGCTACTTTTTTTATTTACTTACAGTGACTTATACCTAATTACGTTCATTCTCTGTCAGTTCCTCTCAAAACTCACTCACGCACGCGGACGCACGCACACACACACACACACACACACACACACACACACACACACATACACACACACAAAATACACAGAATATCATTAAACATTCAGAATACCGAGCGAGGTGGCGCAGTGGTTAGCACACTGGACTCGCATTCGGGAGGACGACGGTTTCAGCACGCGTCCGGCCACACTGATTTAGGTTCCCCGTGATTTCCCTAAATCACTTCAGGCAAATCACATTCTGAAGTTCTTATATGAAACAGAATGACTAGACAAGGAACTATGATTTTAATTTGTGTTTGAAGTTAATTTTATTGTCCATTGGATTCACTACATCGCTTGTTAGGTGGTCTAAGACTTTAAGGCTGAATACCTTCCTTCTTTGTCTGCCACCCTAATGCTGAGTGATGGATATTGTAAGTTGTTCCCCTTTCTAGTGTTATATCTACAAATTTCGCTTCTGTTTTCTAACTGTCTTCTGTTTTTGACAACAAATTTCATAAAGGAATAAAGAGCTGTCTGCAAGATCTTCTGGGAGCGGAATTCACATATTTTTCATATTAAACACTTCTCTGCAACAAAGACTTCTTCCTCATTGACAAGTCTCCCCAAAATATGATGGAAGACACAGAAAGAAAACAGGAATAGTAAGCCAACGTTTTGACGTTTTCGTTTCCAAAATCAAATACTATCCGTAATGCAAAAGTTGCAGAGCTTAGACGTTTAAGAACATCTGTAACCTGCGACTTTCAGTTAGGTTTCTTATCAGTATAAGAATCTTAATAATTTAGAATATTGCATTTCATCTATTGATTTGCCTACATGCATTATTTACAATGGTATGGTCAGGCCTTGTACAGTACCGAACTGCAGGTATTGTGTTTTGTCTAAGCTCAGCGGCATTCCATTTGCATTACGTTTACAAGTGTTGTAGTTTTTCCGTTAGGTTCGATTATAGTACCTGTGTCGTCAACAAAGAGAGCTGTTCCTGCCTTTTGCATATATGAAGGCAAGAAAGCAAAACCAATATCGCTCTCTGTGGTACCCAAATAGTGATTACTCCCCGTTAACAAGCTGCTGTTCTGTTACGTACACTCTTTGAGTTTCTTAACGCAACACTCTACGTCTTTGAATAAAAGATTCTCGGATGTGGTCATGAGAAAATTCGATCTCATATTATGCATCCTTTTACACTGAAGAGCCAAAGCAACTGGTACAGCTGCCTAATATCGTGTAGGGTCCCCGCGAGCAAGCAGAAGTGCCGCAACACGACGTGGCATGGACTCAACTAATGTCTGAAATGGTGCTGGAGGGAATTGACACCATGAATCCTACAGGGCTAGCCATAAATCCGTAAGAGTGCAAGGGGGTGGAAGTTTCTTCTGAACAGCACGTTGCAAGGCATCCCAGATATGCTCAATAATGTTCTTGCAGGATCTTTTTCCGGCCACAGCGATGTCGGAGATTTGATGTTTAACGGGATTCCTGATATTAATGGTACACTCGTGTAATAGTCGTACTGGAAAGTCCCCACTTCATAGCCGCTTCGGAGATGCTGTGTCCCATCGTTCGTTTGCCGGCTATAACACCACGTTCAAACCCACTTAAATCTTGATAACCTGTCATTGTTGCAGCAGTAACCGATCAGACAACTGCACCACATACTTGTTGTCTTATACAGGCGTTGCCGACCGCAGCCCTGTATCCTGCCTGTTTACATATCTCTGCATTTGAATACGCTTCAGCGTGGTTAGATAGGATGAAAACTAGTTGCCATCAAGATGTCAAGTACCACAATATTAGAGCTTACCTTGGAGAATACTGTGAACTGATTAATCAAAGCCGGCCGGAGTGGCCGTGCGGTTCTGGGCGCTACAGTCTGGAACCGAGCGACCACTACGGACGAAGGTTCGCATCCTGCCTCGGGCATGAATGTGTGTGATGTCCTTAGGTTAGTTAGGTTTAATTAGTTCTAAGTTCTAGGCGACTGATGATCTCAGAAGTTAGGTCGCATAGTGCTCAGAGCCATTTTTGGATTAATGAAATGTATTTGACGAAGCTAGAGAAAATATAAGTTAACAATATTTTGTCATTCAAATTTTGTATAAGCGCATCAGAGAATTGAAAAGTGGTACGTTCCGTGAAGAGACGGTTTTGAAATCCACATTGAGACCTGCCGAAATATTTTTTTTTGACAGATGTGAGTTATGGTTCGTGTGTCATAACCTTTTCCAGTATCTTCGAGAAGGAGGTAAGTAGTGAGACTCGTCAGCGATTATTAGTATTTATCTCATTACCTTACCTGCGCAAGAATCTGACAGATATTTCAATCTGTCTCAGTATGTCATTTGTAATAGTGATTTATTGCATGCTAGCTGAGTACCCAGCGTTGCCCAGGTGTGTACTTACTCAAATAATTCTATTCTGTCTCCTCCTAACCCCTAACTCAATCTGTCTCCTCCAAACCCTCTCTGTTCACCTTCCCCATCCCCACTCACTGCTCATTTGCTACTCCCCTCTCTCTCTGCCCCTCCCCCCGCTGTCCATGTGTTCCTCCACCTTCTGTCCATCTGTTCCTCCCCCTCTCTGGTCATCTGCTCCTCCCCCTCTGTCCATCTGTTCCTCCACCTTCTGTCCATCTGTTCCTCCCCCTCTCTGGTCATCTGTTCCTCCCCCTCTGTCCATCTGCTCCTCCACCTTCTGTCCATCTGTTCCTCCCCCTCTCTGGTCATCTGCTCCTCCCCCTCTGTCCATCTGCTCCTCCACCTTCTGTCCATCTGTTCCTCCCCCTCTCTGGTCATCTGCTCCTCCCCCTCTGTCCATCTGCTCCTCCACCTTCTGTCCATCTGTTCCTCCCCCTCTCTGGTCATCTGCTCCTCCCCCTCTGTCCATCTGCTCCTCCATCTTCTGTCCATCTGTTTCTCCCCCTCTGTCCTTCTGCTTCTCCCCCTCTGTCCATCTGCTCCTCCCCCCTCTGTGTATCTGCTCCTTCCCCTCTGTCCATCTGCTCCTCCCCCTCTGTCCATCTGCTCCTCCCCCTCTGTCTATCTGCTCCTCCTCCCTCTGTCCATCTGTTCATCGCCACTCTGTCCATCTGCTCCCTCCCCTCTGTCCATCTGCTCCTCCCCCCTCTGTCCATCTGCTCCTCCCCCTCTGTCTATCTGCTCCTCCTCCCTCTGTCCATCTGTTCATCCCCACTCTGTCCATCTGCTCCCTCCCCTCTGTCCATCTGCTCCTCTCCCCTCTGTCCATCTTCTCCTCCCCCTCTGTGCATCTGCTCCTCCACCTTCTGTCCATCTGCTCCTCCCCCTCTGTCCTTCTGCTTCTCCCCCTCTGTCCATCTGCTCCTTCCCCTCTGTCCTTGTGCTTCTCCCCCTCTGTCCATCTGCTCCTTCCCCCTCTGTCCATCTGCTCCTCCCCCATCTGTTCATCTGCTCCTCCCCCCTCTGTCCATCTGCTCCTCTCCCCTCTGTCCATCTGCTCCTCCCCCCTCTGTTCATTTGCTCCTCCCACTCTGTTCATCTCCTCCTTCCCCCTCTGTCCGTCTGCTCCTCCCCCCTTTGTTCATTTGCTCCTCCCACTCTGTCCATCTCCTCCTTCCCCCTCTGGCCCTGTCCATCTCTTCCTTCCCCCCCCTCCACAATATTTCTTTCCACATAGTAAGTAATATGTGAACCAAGTTTGGTTGAAATAGATGTAGGGGTTCAGGAGAAGCTTTTTATCCATGGCTTTGCCAGGATACGCGGATCTCACATTTATTTCAAATATATTTGACAGCTTCAACGTTTTGTGGTCCTGTCCTCCTCAGTTGCGCGTAATACTACGGTATATTGATAATTTTCACTTATGGACCGTCTGACAGCAACTGAATAAAACACAATTTTAGTGCCATACGCGTTTCGCCTT
The DNA here is from genome assembly GCF_023898315.1 of Schistocerca nitens. Classification (NCBI taxonomy): domain Eukaryota; kingdom Metazoa; phylum Arthropoda; class Insecta; order Orthoptera; family Acrididae; genus Schistocerca; species Schistocerca nitens. The sequence continues at coordinate 44,325,206 of NC_064616.1, forward strand.
TATTTTCTGCAAGGCATCATCAGTGGCCTGGAATATGTACATATGTTAGCTATTTTATTTACATTTTTGTCACTGTGCCTATAGGTTATAAACAGTTCTGTGTGGTTGGTATTTCCTATTAAGTTGTAATGTTTTGAAGTGTACTTACAGGTTGCGTAGACAGTTTCTTACATATTACGCTCCTGTTGCATTTTTGGTGTTGTTCTTCTTCCTATGAGCGCCAATTTGCTGTTTTTCCGCATTCCACAGCACTATGCACTGAGCGCTTGTTTTAATGCAATGTTTTGGTTTCTGTTGCCGACTGTCAAATGTTTTTGCCAAAGATCGAATATTACTGTCAAACTTATGAGTGTAACTGTTGAAGTATCTGTGGTCTGTTCGTGTATGCATTTGTGTGTGCGTGCGTGCGTGTGCGTGTGTGTGTGTGTGTGTGTGTGTGTGTGTGTGTGTGTGTGTGTGTGTGTTTTGGTGTCGTATTAATTTAATTTAATTTTATTTTATTGTATTTATTTATTTATTTTTGTTTTTGTCCTATGTATGTGTGTGTGCGTGTTTTGGTGTAATATATATTTTTTTGTGCTGTGTGTGTGTCTTGTCTGTATTTTGGTGTTATGTAATTTTTTTTTTTTTTTTTTTTTTTTTTTTTTTTTTGAGGGGGGCTGTGTATGTGTGCGTGCGTGCGTGCGTGCGTGTGTGTGTGTGTGTGTGTGTGTGTGTTTGTGTGTATTTTGGTGTTATATATATTATGTTATCATTTCCTTTATTAAGTGTAGTAGGGAGCCTGTGTTGATGTGTGTTTGTTCATTTATCACATGTTTGTTTTCTGCTATGGCTTTCTGGATGTGGAAGTTTTCTTGCATTTGTATAAGATGTTTGTCATGGTTGCTTATTCTCATTATTTTCATTTCTTGTTCCATGTTTGTAGGATGATGGTTGTAGTGTTTTAAATGCTCTGCAAATGTGGAATGGTTTGTTTCATACTTCCAACATCTGATATGTTCTTTGTATCTTGTTTCAAAATTCCTGCATGTCATGCCTATGTATACTGCATCACAACTTTGACATTCAAGTTTATATATTCCTGATTGTTGGAATTTGTCCCTCTTGGTAGTTGGCTGGCTTAGGTGTGATTGAAGGGTTTGCCCAGGCTTATATGCTATTTTGAAGCCCTGTCTCTTCAGGATGTTTGCAACTCTGTGTGTTAGTTTATGTGTGTAGGTCATGGTGTACCATCTGGTTCTTTTCTGTGTGGTGTTGTCATTGTGTGTGTTTGTTGAGTGTGTTTGTAAGTTTTCAGCTTGTGAATTCTTTTGTATTGTGGAAATGTTGTGTTTGTTTTTTATTTGTGTTTTTATTTTTTGATTGAGCCTGTGTACCACATGTGTGTCATATCCGTTGTTCCTAGCTATTTGTATGATCGTGTTCATTTCTTGTTCATAGTTTCTCTTGCTGAGTGGGATTCTGTTTAATCTATGTAACATGTGTCTTAGTGCTGCAAGTTTCTGGCTTTGGGGGTGGTTGGATGTGGAATGTATTATTGTGTCCGTGGCTGTTGGTTTTCTAAAGATGTTAAATGTATGTTTTCCATTTTCTTTTTTAATTGTAATGTCAAGAAAATTTATTTGATTTTCTTTTTCTTTTTCAAGTGTGAATTTTATGTTCTTATGAGCTTTGTTTATTTCTGAATGGAGTTCATCTATTTTTTCACTTGGCTCGTCTACCAGACAAATAATGTCATCCACGTATCTGTACCAATATATGATTTTGAAACTTTCATTTGTGGTTATCTTATCAAATCATCAGTCACCTTGAAAATCAGATATTTGATAAGATAACCACAAATGAAAGTTTCAAAATCATATATTGGTACAGATACGTGGATGACATTATTTGTCTGGTAGACGAGCCAAGTGAAAAAATAGATGAACTCCATTCAGAAATAAACAAAGCTCATAAGAACATAAAATTCACACTTGAAAAAGAAAAAGAAAATCAAATAAATTTTCTTGACATTACAATTAAAAAAGAAAATGGAAAACATACATTTAACATCTTTAGAAAACCAACAGCCACGGACACAATAATACATTCCACATCCAACCACCCCCAAAGCCAGAAACTTGCAGCACTAAGACACATGTTACATAGATTAAACAGAATCCCACTCAGCAAGAGAAACTATGAACAAGAAATGAACACGATCATACAAATAGCTAGGAACAACGGATATGACACACATGTGGTACACAGGCTCAATCAAAAAATAAAAACACAAATAAAAAACAAACACAACATTTCCACAATACAAAAGAATTCACAAGCTGAAAACTTACAAACACACTCAACAAACACACACAATGACAACACCACACAGAAAAGAACCAGATGGTACACCATGACCCACACACATAAACTAACACACAGAGTTGCAAACATCCTGAAGAGACAGGGCTTCAAAATAGCATATAAGCCTGGGCAAACCCTTCAATCACACCTAAGCCAGCCAACTACCAAGAGGGACAAATTCCAACAATCAGGAATATATAAACTTGAATGTCAAAGTTGTGATGCAGTATACATAGGCATGACATGCAGGAATTTTGAAACAAGATACAAAGAACATATCAGATGTTGGAAGTATGAAACAAACCATTCCACATTTGCAGAGCATTTAAAACACTACAACCATCATCCTACAAACATGGAACAAGAAATGAAAATAATGAGAATAAGCAACCATGACAAACATCTTATACAAATGCAAGAAAACTTCCACATCCAGAAAGCCATAGCAGAAAACAAACATGTGATAAATGAACAAACACACATCAACACAGGCTCCCTACTACACTTAATAAAGGAAATGATAACATAATATATATAACACCAAAATACACACAAACACACACACACACACACACACACACACGCACGCACGCACGCACGCACACATACACAGCCCCCCTCAAAAAAAAAAAAAAAAAAAAAAAAAATTACATAACACCAAAATACAGACAAGACACACACACAGCACAAAAAAATATATATTACACCAAAACACGCACACACACATACATAGGACAAAAACAAAAATAAATAAATAAATACAATAAAATAAAATTAAATTAAATTAATACGACACCAAAACACACACACACACACACACACACACACACACACACACACACACACACGCACACGCACGCACGCACACACAAATGCATACACGAACAGACCACAGATACTTCAACAGTTACACTCATAAGTTTGACAGTAATATTCGATCTTTGGCAAAAACATTTGACAGTCGGCAACAGAAACCAAAACATTGCATTAAAACAAGCGCTCAGTGCATAGTGCTGTGGAATGCGGAAAAACAGCAAATTGGCGCTCATAGGAAGAAGAACAACACCAAAAATGCAACAGGAGCGTAATATGTAAGAAACTGTCTACGCAACCTGTAAGTACACTTCAAAACATTACAACTTAATAGGAAATACCAACCACACAGAACTGTTTATAACCTATAGGCACAGTGACAAAAATGTAAATAAAATAGCTAACATATGTACATATTCCAGGCCACTGATGATGCCTTGCAGAAAATAAAGGCGAAACGCGTATGGCACTAAAATTGTGTTTTATTCAGTTGCTGTCAGACGGTCCATAAGTGAAAATTATCAATATACCGTAGTATATTTGACAGATTTCACACATATTGGAACACACGTATCACCTGTATCTCAAGCGAATTTCACCCAGCATTTTCACACAATTCAATGTTTTTGACGTCGTATCTCCTGAACTATGTGTTGTACAATGATATAATTTTGCAGGTGCATTCAATGATATGTGCAAATACTGTCTGAAAAGTGTGTCACGAGTAAAGTAAGTAGTAAAGAAGTAATAAACTACAACGTCGTGCCAAGTGAGGCAGTTTTATTGCATTAACAAGGAAAATGTACTAAGCGATAAACTCTTTTCCTTTCATCATTTTGTGGCCGTTAACAGCGAGAAAATGTCTCGAAAAGGTTAGAAATTATGTGTAAAGCTTGTTGCAAGTGACTAAGTGCTCTCATTCTCAAATACTGGATGAATAAAGTGTGGGTATTCGTACGTCGTGGCCTACACTACATTTTCACCCTGGCACCAACCGCTTTCATAGATAGGTGGTTCTTACCGCAGCAAATCACTCGTCAGTCTAATGCTGGACTACAAAAACTGATGAACAGGTATACCACTCAAATCCACTTCTTCACTATGGTACAGAGGCGCCACCACCGTACACCAATGTGTCTATTCACAGCATGTCACAGGACACAGAGATTCGCATGGGCGCAGGAACACCGCAACTGAACACTAGAAACAGTGGAAAAATTTTATTTGGAGTGATGAGTCTTCATAGAAGTTACTAAATTTCTACGACAGAGTACGATTTCATCGAAGATCATACGATCAGATACATTACGCTTGACTACAAGATACCGTTAAGACACTGGGTAAGTGTACTCTCGTGTGGGATGTATTTACCACTGGTGAACGATACAGGAACCTACTGTCTGATCAAATAAATCCGTTTGCTTGTCTGAAGTACCCCACAGGTGACCTGTAACTTTAAAGAGAATGCGCAGTCTGTGTCAGAATGTGCTGAGGATCACTACGTGGACAGTCGGGTGCTTGTGTAGGACCTCATATCACCTCACTTTCAACTGAACACATCTGGGACGCTGTCGAACGAAATATTCGAATCTTGCAGCCAGTTCTGATCAGTCCTCGTAAGCTGTGGACGATGGTTCAGCGGCCATCACGATAGCCTGCCCAGCTGCTTTCGATGTGTCATAGAGTTCAACCCGCAACTAATCGACGACCTCATAAGGCCGTTACTAGGTAAGTGTTTGAAATTCGGTTGCTCATGAGCATAAAAATACGACGGTCGAAATATTAAGGCGATGAGCAAAGATTTCGATACAAACCCCAAGGACTTTTTTTTTTTCGACGCGACTGGGAGTATATCGAAAAGTATTACTACAGGAAGAGGAATGAGATTGTTCCGCTCGCTTGGAAACGTGACCTAGATATGTGCTCGATAAGTGTTCGTATCAAGGTACTCACAATGGACACTTCACACAGCGTTGCGCGATAAGCCAGGTGTCTGCTCGACTTTGGATATAGAACGACCCAAGCATCTGGACCAGTGATATGACTATAATCAAACACATGGACCCATGTTTCACTGTATGCTACACGATGACCCCACGCCACACCGAATTAGTACATTGAGTGAGGCAGCAGATGACAACCTAAGCGCAGCACAGATTACATTGCTGCCCACATAACAGCAGAAGCTCACCGTGTAACTTTACTTCTGCATACTTTTACAGTTTTACGAATACGGTTGCAGATTTTTGATAAATGACGAAATATTTTCATACAGCAATTTATTATTGTATATCAATTTGTGGAAACTGCACCAAGTTGTAAAGCATTTCCTACATAAGCGCACTTACGCAAGTGACCGTACTAAGGATAATTTTTAGCTTCTGTTTTAATAACCATTTTACAATAATTAAAAAAAGGCGTTTACGAATATTAACGTCACGTAACACGAATCATGCTGTAATTAAAATACAAAAATAATTTTAACTAGGAAGTACATGAATACACTAGCGAGCGACACCTCGGTGCCAGTTGTCAATATGCGGCTAGTACCGGCTAGCACCTGGCCGTCTGGCGGTGTTGGCGAATTACTCTGTATCTTGCTGTTTTAACCTTGAGTTTCCGATGCATCATTCATCTCGTCCCTCGCATACCTGGCAATGTTAAAGAGTACTTGTACAACTGGTATAACCTTTTATCGAAGTGTGTTGTAATACGGTTTTGCCATTAAAATGCACCTGCTATCGTATACTTAATTTCACATTGAATGAACCCATTCACAGATCTGAAGATGGTAACCATGCTTGCCGAAATCGGTTATTGACAGTAAACGTTATTTATAAGCGAACTTGGCTAAGAAGTTCACATTCTGTCAAATAATCAAATAAAATAATAAAAATATATCCAAACGAAAAAGTTGTATATTATTGCTCGGGGTGACAAGTATTGAACTATATGAAATAACTGAAATAAAATATGAAATAACATCGTCATAACTTCTGGACGGTTTGCCATAGGACGTTCAAATTGCATGGTTGACCGCTGGGCAAGACGGGAATTACTATGCGCATGCATGGTTTGGTTTAGCGACGAAGCCCACTTTCATTTGGCAGGGTTCGTCAATAAACTACAGCGTGCACACACTTTATTCAACATGTAAACGTCACTACAGATATTCGGATTTAGGTTATGACAAGTTCGATATCCCTGCCATCATTGGCGATGATGTGGCACAGACGAATAGCGAAATTCTACATGACCCTCTGAAGTGTCGGAACATCGATGTTGTCAGTGACCTCGTGGATGACTGTTTTCAGATCAGCAATGGGTTTGGGTTATTGCTGTACACCTTGTCTTTAACATAGCCTCACAAAAAGGAGTCGCATGTGTTCAGATCCAGAGATTATGGCGGCCAATCGAGGCCATGCCAGTGGCCTTTGGGTATCCCAGAGCCAGATTGCAGACGCCAAAGTGCTCCTCCAGGACATCAGAAGTAGGGGGACAAAGAGGACACGGCGCCACTTTGCATTGTTACGGATCCAAAATGGCGGCCGCAGATGTGGCAACTTCGCATTGACATCATGGTGGGAAGTTCAAATTTTGGAGGGGAAGTAGGTCAATTGGACTACTTCCACTAACCTAACACCCTCCCATCTCCCATCCCCTCCCCTTCACGCCCACTCCTCCCCTCACCTCCTCTGTCAGAAAAAAACTTAGTCTTTGCTGGGCTGCCGGATAGCACGCACGTCAGTATGCATTGTTTATTTAAACAGTTTGAGTTCTCGTAGTCAGTAGTTCCAATCACTATGTTTACCATTAGGTTCGGAGTCAAACTGATCTTATTCACACCACCACTACCAGTGGGCACTGTCGGCCCTTCCCTATTTTCTCCCATGACGTAATCCAAGACGGCGATCTACATCTACATACATACTCCGCAATCCACCATACGGTGCATGGCGGAGGGTACCTCGTACCACAACTAGCATCTTCTCTCCCTGTTCCACTCCCAAACAGAACGAGGGAAAAATGACTGCCTATATGCCTCTGTACGAGCCCTAATCTCTCTTATCTTATCTTTGTGGTCTTTCCGCGAAATGTAAGTTGGCAGCAGTAAAATTGTACCGCAGGCAGCATCAAATGCTGGTTCTCTAAATTTCCTCAGTAGCGATTCACGAAATGAACGCCTCCTTTCCTCTAGAGACTCCCACCCGATTTCCTGAATCATTTCCGTAACACTCGCGTGACGATCAAACCTACCAGTAACGAATCTAGCAGCCCGCCTCTGAATTGCTTCTATGTCCCCCCTCAATCCGACCTGATAGGGATCCCAAACGCTCGAGCAGTACTCAAGAATAGTTCGTATTAGTGTTTTATAAGCGGTCTCCTTTACAGATGAACCACATCTTCCAAAAATTCTACCAATGAACCGGAGACGACCATCCGCCTTCCCCACAACTGGCATTACATGCTTGTCCCACTTCATATCGCTCTGCAATGTTACGCCTGAATATTTAATCGACGTGACTGTGTCAAGCGCTACACTACTAATGGAGTATTCAAACATTACAGAATTCTTTTTCCTATTCATGTGCATTAATTTACATTTTTTTTATATTTAGAGTTAGCTGGCATTCGTTACACCAATCACAAATCCTGTCCAAGTTATCTTGTATCCTCCTACAGTCACTCAACGACGACACCTTCCCGTACACCACAGCATCGTCAGCAAACAGCCGCACATTGCTATCCACCCTATCCAAAAGATCATTTATGTAGATAGAAAACAACAGCGGACCTACCACACTTCCCTGGGGCACTCCAGATGATACCCTCACCTCCGATGAACACTCACCATCGGGGACAACGTACTGGGTTCTATTACTTAAAAGGAAAATGACTCAGTCTGTGTCTAGCTGCTGGACTGGGAGGACAGACGTGTCAATGGATGAGATATCTGTACTGGACAAGGAGAAGTATCCTAGCTACAGTCATGCGTCTGAGGACTGTGTCGATAGCAATGATATTTGGTGAAGGCAAATACGTTTCATGAAATAACGAAGATGTAACAGGATGGGGCTAAGCTGCAGTTCGCAACTTATACTGATAAATGGTCTGCTGTAAATGTGGATCATTCGATAAAAGTCCAGTCAGTCAGTCTTCCGAACTGCAAAAGACAAATCGGTCACCCCAATGAACGCGCTCCACTGGAAGAGAGGCAATGCGCCGGCTTACGGCACGGCCACGCGGTAGCCACAGGAGTTGCCACGTACTTCCTGTCGCGTTGAAATACCCGCAGCCTTCCTATTCCTTCCCATCCCCGATGCACGGACACCCTTCGTCGTTGGACACAGTCTCTAAACAGATCGCGACACACTTCTGAAACAATCCCCGAGACACTTCGCGGGCATTTGTGTGAAGTACCTTCGTCTTTGAGCATGAGCTGTTTCAAGAGCTACTAAATCCATTTGGATATGTCTCTAAATACACTTTCAAAAAAGATCGCTGCACAATAGATTGCTTCAATTTTGCGATGTATACCGCCACACTCGAGCATGGACTCTAGAAAGATCCCTACACAATTGTGAACTCTGCCTGAGACACTACCCATGCTTTTGTGGGAAACAGATCCCGAAACCGATATCTGCTTGGTTCAAAATGGTTCAAATGGTTCTGAGCACTATGGGACTTAACTTCTGAGGTCATCAGTCCCCTAGAACTTAGAACTACTTAAACCTAACTAACCTAAGGACATCACACACACCCATGCCCGAGGCAGGATTCGAACCTGCGACCGTAGCGGTCCCGCGGTTCCAGACTGTAGCGCCTAGAACCGCTCGGCCACCCTGGCCGGCTATCATTTTAATCAATGATTGTGGAAACAAGTTCAGTGTTGCGAATCTTCGCTGCTTATTTGATGGCACTGCCAGAGAGAGAGAGAAAATTGTTAAGGCTTTCGTGGCCAATTGTTCACAAACAGCCTATTGGCTTCTGTCTCGGGTTCTTCGGCCGACGTTCATCTAATGATTTTTCTGACGTTCCGCCAGCACGAGTGGCTGGCATTGTCAAAGCTTCACCCTGCATTGCCGGTGGTGAACGGGAGCCGAGCTCGCGGCCGCAGACTATATGTACCTGGCGCGCCAACGTCCGAGGGCTTCTCCGCGGTCATTTCCAGTGCGGTTCTCCTCTTGCTACCTGCGACGGTCGTTCGCTGCAGTACGGGAAGCCATGATCCGTTTACCTTAAGGCTTTCCTCTTTCTTGTTCAAACTGTTCGCGTGTTTTTGTATTTCTACAGCTTCTCTGAACAAGCGCGTGTGATAGTGCTTCTCTACAGCCAGAACTTCCGTGTCGGCGAATTTTATTACGTGGTCGGTCTCATTCAGTGCGTGCTCTGCCGCGGCCGATTTCTCCACCTGCCCCAACCTGCAATGCCGCTTATGCTCTTTAATCCTGGTGTTAATGGATCGTCCAGTAATTCCGACATAAACTTTTCCGCATGTGCATGGTATACGGTATATTCCCGACATTGCAAGTGGGTCTCTTTTCTCCTTCGCCGATCTAAGACACTCTTTGATCTTCCTTGTCGGTTTGAAAATCGTCCGCAAGACCGCTACGGTCGCAGGTTCGAATCCTGCCTCGGGCATGGATGTTTGTGATGTCCTTAGGTTAGTTAGGTTTAACTAGTTCTAAGTTCTAGGGGACTAATGACCTCAGTAGTTGAGTCCCATAGTGCTCAGAGCCATTTGAACCATTTTTTTGAAAATCGTCTTTACGCCATGTCTGTGCAATATACGGCCGATTCTGTCCGTCACTCTGGAAATGTATGGCAGAAAGGCCGTACCCGACATTTCTTTTCCTGGTTCCTTACTTCGCCGAGTGTTTGGCTCTGTTACACTTCTAATATAATTTGTGGAGTAACCATTGCTCCTCAGGACAGTTTCCAGGTGTTGCATTTCTTGTTTGAGGTGTTGCGGCTCACATATTCGTCCTGCTCTCGTTACGAGCGTACTAATCATGCCTCTTTTCTGGCTCGGATGGTGGTTTGACAGTTTGTGCAGGTATCGGAAAACCGACACACACGGACCGAACACGCGAACAGTTTGAACAAGAAAGAGGAAAGCCTTAAGGTAAACGGATCATGGCTTCCCGTACTGCAGCGAACGACCGTCGCAGGTAGCAAGAGGAGAACAGCACCGGAAATGACCGCGGAGAAGCCCTCGGACGTTGGCGCGCCAGGTACATATAGTCTGCGGCCGCGAGCTCGGCTCCAGTTCACCACCGGCAATGGAGGGTGAAGCTTTGACAATGCCAGCCACTCGTGCTGGCGAAACGTCAGAAAAATCATTAGATGAACGTCGGCCGAAGAACCCGAGACAGAAGCCAATAGGCAGTTTGTCAGAGAGAGAAAAGTTTGTGAGTCCTACAACTGCAGTAGTGTTCATCACTTTTCTGAAATGGTCAGTGGGCTTAGTTTATATTTGCTGTTGCTGAAGTCAGGGATGTTATTTTCTTCACTTTTCGAAGCATATTGGTGTCGAAGCACAGACAGGAAATAAATACAAAGAAAGTTCGAAACGCTGTCCTACAGACGAAAAAAAAAAAATGGCTGGAATTTTTCGGTGAATTTTCGGTGCCCTACAGCTGCTGGTCTGGAGATGCTGTAAAGCCACAATGGCGGATGGGGGACAGCATTCCGCCAGAGGTGGATGGCCTGCTTCGACGTGTCTCTGAACACTCAAACAAAGAAGGCATCACGCTACTCTCAAACGTCCCAGAACTTTCCGTAGATACCTTGTCCCCTGTCTTGTTAGAACCATCCAGTAGAGGCTCCCATGACCCATACAAGGGATGTCTTGTCAATGAAGCATTCTGATTGGCTCTTACTGAATTTACCCACCAAACTGCTGGTGCTGCCGGTGTGGGAGCTCTGTCCGCCATTTTCTGCAGACGAGACTTTCAGCGGGAAAACTATTTTTTACAGATCGACAGAAAGGAAAGATACAGCAGTAATACTGCAATGACAGTTAAACCCTGCACAAGTGGTCTACAGTCTACAGGTTTCAGCCTTAAATTTACTTATTGTATTTTTTGGAACACAGAATAAATATTCGAAACTTTTAAAAGAGTCTCCTGTGGCCACATAGCGTAAACTTGCGCGATGTTTAATTTTTGTTGTTACTGGTTATCTCATCTAGGTATCTGATCTTGAAATCAGTGGTGAAAGGCGTTCCAGAATAGAGTCAAATTGAGATTGAGACTTTATTAAATAAGTTTTTGGAATCTTCGGGGTAGTGACTTCCTAGATCCACGTCATCAAATTATAGGCCCCCGATTTTCTTTAAGTATACAGTTTATAACCCACCATCGTCTTCTCTTCCGTTTTTCTTGCGGGTCCACTAACCGATCCATTCTCTTTGTTAAAACAACAGCAAAAACCGAACTCATCACAGCAAAACTCTCAATGAGGAACTCGTACATGGCCGGGTTCGTGCGATCAGCTCAATCATGCTTTCGTTGGCACTTCAGTCCGTGTGAACTGTCCGCGGCCCACGAGTGATGGGGTCACTTCAGTCATTGCACGACAGGAAGTACGAAAGCGCGGCTCGCAACTGCCTTCACGACCCGCAGGAGCCCGGCTTAGAAAAGTATGTACCCAGCAAAGTTGTGAGGGCTTCGAAAAGGCCCGCCATGATACGACAGCCGTGTTAAAAACCTGTTGCGAAAGCAAAGAGAGCTACACCGCTGGTTTTAACAAGCCACAGTCTCTTAAGCAAACAGAAACCGAATGAAGCGAGAATTAGAGTAAGGGGAGTCATGTGTGAAGCATTCAACGAATCTGAAAGTTACATGCTATCGACCGAACTGACAGAAATCCCAAAAACCTTTGGTCCTACGTTAAATCAGTTGACGGATCTAAGCCATCTGTACAGATTTTCAGTGACAACATTGACATCGAAACGAAAAAGGACAGAGAGAAGGTCTAAATACTAAATTTCGTTTTCTAAAATTGTTTCATGGAGAAATATCGTAATGCTGTTCCTCTTTTCAATTGTTGCACGAGCGCCAAAATGACAGATACCGAAATAAATGTCAGTAAGATAGAAAACCAACTAAAATCGCCGACCGCAGAAAAGGTGACCTATGCGATTCTACATAGAGCATGCGAAAGAAATTGCTCCTTTTCTAACAGCAATGTACGGTAGATCGCTGGAGGAACCAATTCTAGTGAGTAGAAAAACGGGTAGGTTCATTCCCGTTTCCCAGAAGGTTCGTGGATCAGACGCACACAACTATAGGACTATATGGCTGACGTCAGTCTGTTGTCGAACTTTAGAACAAGTTTCATGAAGACCGAAAATCTCCTCTCAACATGGATTCAAAAAACAACGAGCATCTGAAACCCAGCCCGCTCTTTTCGTCCAAGAGACCCAGAAGGCGGTAGAAACCAGCCCCCTAACTAGGAAGATGCGGTGTTCTTTGGCTTCCAGAAGACGTTCGATCCAATTTCGCATTGTCGCGTACTGAATACAACACTGGCGTACGGAGTATCAGACTAACCTTGTGATACGATTGCAGTACTCTTAACAAGTAGAGTAAATAATGTCAGTCTTAACGGAGAGAAATCTTCAGACGTAAAAGTAACTTCGGGCTTACTCCAAGGCAGTGTTATAGGACTATTACTGTTCACAATGTACTTATACATGAACTTGTGCATAACGTCGGAGGCTCCAGAGGCTGTTCACGGACGATGCTGTAGTGTATACAGAAGTCACAAGGCTAGAAAACTGGTGAAATGTAACGTACTGCATATAAATAGGAAGAAAGACATATTATTGTATGATTACACAATTGCAGAAGAATCGTCAGAAATAGTCCATCCCATTAAGTATCTGAGACTATGCATACGGAACGATTTGATGTGGTATGGCTCCATAAAATTAGCTTTAGGACAGGTAGATATCAGACTGAGATTCATTAAAGCGTTTACTAATATTTCTGTCTGCAGTTGCTGTATTTATAATAGGCAACTAGTTTGAAACTTTATAGGTTCATTTTCAAGCTTGGCCTACTGAGGCTATAAAAAGCAGTACATAGTTGTCAGTGAACAGTGAATACAAAAGCGAAAAGTGAAAAGTTCAAATGTAAAAGAAATCAATTATCTGAATACAAACATACCGGCACTAACAGTGCCTGATCTTAATATTAAAAAAAGAGGTGTCAATACATGCTTTATAAATATTTGCAGAATGAATGCCACAATCCACACCTGCCTCGTACAAATTCAAAATCAAACTGGTCAATACAGCCAACAGCACCAAAAAAATTTCTATGGCGCTACCGTCGCGCCTCACGTACATCTACATCTACACGGACACACTGCAAATCACACTTAAGTGCCTGGCAGAGGATTCATCGAACCACCTTAACAATAATTTTCTATTATTCCACTCTCGAACAGCGCGCTGAAAAGACGAACACCAACATCTTTCCGTGCCATCTCTGATTTCCCTTATTTCATTATGGCGATCGTTTCTCCCTATGTAGGTCGGCATCAACAAAATATTATCGCATTTGGAGAAGAAAGTTGTTGATTGAAATTTCGTGACAAGATCCCACCGCAACGAGGAACGCCTATGTTTTAATGATGTCCACCCCAAATCCTGCGTCATGTCCGTGGCGTTCTCTCCCCTAATTCTCAATAATACAAAGCGTGTTGGTCTTCTTTGAACTTTCTCGATGTACTCCGTTAATCTTATCGGTAAGGATCCCACGTTGCGCAGCAGTACCCCAAAAGAGGACGGACAAGCGTAGTATAGGCAGTTTCCTTAGTAGAAGTGTTGCATCATCTAAGTGTTCTGCCAATAAAACGCAGTCTCTGGTTCGCCTTCCCCACATTTTTTCTGTGTTGTTTCCAATTTAAGTTTTTCGCAACTGCAGCCTTTACATTTGATTGATTTATTGTGTAACCGAAGTTTAACGGTTTCCTTTTAGCACTCACGTGGATGACCTAACACTTTTCATTATTTAGTGTCAACTGCCAATTTTCGCACCATAGAGATATCTTTTCTAATTCGTTTTGCAATTTGTTTTGATCTTCCGATGACTTCACTAGGGGATAAACGACAGCATCACCTGCAGGCAACCTAAGATGGCTACTGAAATTGTCTCCTAAATCGTTCACATAGATAAGGAACAGCAGAGGGTCTACAACACTCCTAGAGGAACTCCAGAAATAACTTGTGCTTTACTTGTTAACTTTCCGTCGATTAGTGTGAACTGTGACCTCTCTGACAGAAAACCACGAATCCTGTCGCATAGCTGTGACGATATTCCACAAGCACGTAATTTGATTACAAGCCGCTTGTGGGGTATGGTGCCAAATGCCTTCTGGAAATCTAGAGATATGGAATCAATGTGAAATCCCTTGTCAATAGCACTCAACAATTTGTGTGAGTAAAGAGCTAGTTGTGTTTCAAAAAATGATGTTTTCTAAACCCGTGTTGACTGTGTGTCAACTCTCTTCGAGGTAATTCATAATGTTCGAACACAATAAAATCCTGCTTCATATCGATGATAATGATAAGGGCCTGTAAATTAGCGGATTACTCCTATTACCTTTCTTGAATATTGATGTGGCCTGAGTAACTTTACAGTCTTTGGGTACCGATCTTTCGTTGAGCTAGAGGTTGTGTATGATTGTTAAGTATGGAGCTAATGCATCAGCATACTCTGAAAGGATCCTAACTGATTTACGGTATGGACTGGAAGACTTGCTTTTATTAAGTGATTTAAGCTGCTACACTCCTGCGAGGATATTTACTTCTGAGTTACTAATGTTGGCAGCTGTTCTTGGTTCGAATTCTGGAATATTTACTTCGTCTTCCTTGGTGAAGGAATTTCGGAAGACTGTGTTTAGTAAATCTGCTTTAGCTGTCATCGATACTATTTCCATTGCAATAGAAGAACGTGACAAAGTTTCGTTACGGAAACTCTCATAAGCATCTCGGATTGAAGCCCACGCTAAATTAACATCTTCTTTAAAACATGCCAGTTTAGGGGGCGTTAGTTTAAATTCTGCATGTTTTTTCGTTGTTTCTGCTACAGTGTTCTCATCCGTTTTGTGTATCAAGGGCTATCAGCTCCGTTGTTTGTTAATTTATTTGGTATAAATCTTTCAGTTGTTGTCGATACTATTTCTCTGAATTCAAGCCACATCTGGTCTATTCTTACATTGTTAATAATTTGGAAGGAGTGGAAACTGTCTCACAGGAAGGCGTGAAGCGTATTTTTATATACTTTTGTGAACAGGTATATTTTTCCTTTATTTTTGGAGGATTTGAGAGTTTCGGTATTCAGTCTCGGTACGACAGCCCTGTGTTCATAAGTCCCTGTATCCATTTTGGTACTCGTTATTAGCTCAGGATTATTTGTTGCTAAGACGTCAACGGTACTTTCACAACCGTTTTCTATTCTAGTGGGCTCATGAACTAACTGCCCGAAATAATTTTCAAAGATAGCACTTAGCACAATTTAGGATGATATTTTTTTTTTTTTTTTGCGTACCTCCGGCTTTAAACATGTATTTTCGCTAACATATCGGGAGTAAATTGAAGTCACCACCAACTATAATTGTACAAGTCGAGTACGTGTTTGAAATTAGACTCAAGTTTTCTTTGAACCTTTCAGCAATTGTATCATCTGAGTTTGGAGTCGGTAAAGAGATCGAATTGTTATTTTATTCCGCTTGCCAAGAATGTCCTCTGCCCATACCATCTCACAGGGACTATCTACTTCAGTTTCACTACAAGATAAACTCCTTCTAGCAACAACGAACTTGCCACCGCCAACTGTGTTTAGCCTATACTTTCTGAACACCGTTAGGTCCCTTGCAAAAATTTCGGCTGAACTTATCTCCGGCTTTAGCCATCTTTCAGTGCCTATAACGATTTGGGCATCAGTACTTTCTATTAGCGCATGGAGCTCTGGTACTTTCCCAACACAGCTACGACCATTTACAACTGTTATAACGATGGTTCCTAGATTTACGTTCATCCTGTGTTCGACCAGCACGCTTTGAGACTGAAACCCTTTTCGTGTTTCTCCGAGACCCTCTAATCTAAAAAACCGCCCAGCCCACGCCACACAGCCCCTGCTACCCGTGTAACCACCTCTGTTTACCGGAAGCCGAAACACCATCACGCTATGGCGCAAGTCGAGGATTCTGAAGCCTACACGGTAGCAGAACCATCTGAGCCTCTGATTCAGAGCCTCCACTCGGCTCTGTACGAGAGGTCCTCAATCGATTCTGTCGACTATGCTGAAAATGGTAAGCTCTGCTTTCATCTCGCAAGCAAGTCTGGCAGTCTTTACCACTTCTGATAGCCGCTCGAAACTAAAGAGAATGTCTTCCGATCCAAAGCGACAAACATCATTGGTATCGACGTGACCCATCACCTGCCGTTAGCTGTACCCTGTGTTCTTCATGGCATCCAGAAGGATCCGTTCCACATTTGGAATGACTCCATCGGGTATGGACACGGAGCACACACTGGCTTTCTTCCCCATCTAGGCAGCCATGTCCCTAAGGAGTCACATAACGCACCTAACACTGGAGCTCCCTTCTACCAATAATACCACCGTGTGTGATTGCCCAGATGTTGCAGGCTGAGGGGTTTCCTCTGGAACAGGACAGGCGACTGCATATGGCTGAGGGACAGTGTCAGCCACAGACATCACCTGGAACACCTGGGAAGTCTTTTGCCGTCTGCCACACCCCGAGGCGACCTCCCACTCTACATATACATCTACATCTACATACATACTTCGCAATCCACCATACGGTGCGTGGCGGAGGCTACCTCGTACCACAACTAGCATCTTCTCTCCCTGTTCCACTGCCAAACAGAACGAGGGAAAAATTACTGCCTATATGCCTCTGTACGAGCCCTAATCTCTCTTATCTTATCTTTGTGGTCTTTCCGCGAAATGTAAGTTCAAATGGTTCAAATGGCTCTGAGCACTATGGGACTTAACTTCTAAAGTCATCAGTCCCCTAGAACTTAGATCTACTTAAACCTAACTAACCTAAGGACATCACACACATCCATGCCCGAGGCAGGATTCGAACCTGCGACCGTAGCGGTCGCGCGGCTCCAGACTGTAGCGCCATTAGCTGCTTGGCCAACCCGGATGGCGAAATGTAAGTTGGCGGCAGTAAAATTGTATTGCAGTCAGCCTCAAATGCTGGTTCTCTAAATTTCCTCAGTAGCGATTCACGAAAAGAACGCCTCCTTTCCTCTAGAGACTCCCACCCGAGTTCCTGAATCATTTCCGTAACACTCGCGTGATGATAAAACCTACAAGTAACAAATCTTGCAGCCCGCCTCTGAATTGCTTCTATGTCCTCCCTCAATCCGACCTGATAGGGATTCCAAACGCTCGAGCAGTACTCAAGATTAGGTCGTACTAGTGTTTTATAAGCGGTCTCCTTTACAGATGAACCACATCTTCCCAAAATTCTACCAATGAACTGAAGACGACTATCCTCCTTCCCCACAACTGCCATTACGTGCTTGTCCCACTTCATATCGCTCTGCAGTGTTACGCCCAAATATTTAAGCGACGTGACTATGTCAAGCGCTACACTACTAATGGAGTATTCAAACATTACAGGATTATTTTTCCTATTCATCTACATTAATTTACATTTATCTATATTTAGAGTTAGCTGCCATTCTTTACACAGGCGAGGGGTCAACCTCAGTGTGAGCTGTAGCTGGGCCGGCCACCAGTGCAAACCGATCGGCGGACCCGTGAGTCGTGCTGTACTTCCGTTAGATCCCCTCGATCGGCCCACAACAGTGATGCTCATTCACTGCAGCATCAAGCTGTGTAACCGAAGCCATCACAGCCTGGAGCTGAGAGCGAAGATTCACCAACTCGGCTCGCATATGCTCACAGCTGTCACAGTGCCTATCCATACTGAAGACCGTGGAAAACTAACTCTACTCTAGACACTGACGAAAACGTGAGAACTGTTTCTAATAAATTACATTAATACGCTGAGATTAAAAAACTAAACTACCAAAATACTAAGGTGAGACTAAGTAATTCGCTCCTGATTAGGAACTCGTAATATGTCACAAAATCGGTTTATTTTCCGACACAAACGTAAGCGCGAGAACTGCGTCTATTGAATATTAAATTAACACGCAGAAATTCAAGAAAGTAAACTATCAAAGCACACAGATGAATCTATATAATTTGCTTCCGGTTAGGAACTCGTAAGATGTCACAGAATCGGTTACATCCCTGGTGGTGCTTCTATCTCGGCCGGCTGCTGACCAGAGCCAACGAGCGGTCATTAGCTTCCAAAACAAACGAACAAATGACTATCGACACGCGCTACGAAACTCTAATGTAGACACAGACGAAAACGCAAGAACATGTGCACGTCCACAGCCAATGGGCGTGTCGCGTTTTAAATGTGGATGCGTCCAAGACCATTACTAAATCTGACGTCAGTACAGTGGACGACAACAACAAATACAAATACAAATACTAATGTAGTGTGTAGCCGTATCAAATCTGAAAATAAGACAAGCATTTAACCTCCAAGCACGCGTCCATGGCCAATGGATGCATCGAATTAAAACAGGGGACATCGCAGCGCCTTGTTAACCACTCATATTTAATATAAAGTTCAATGAAACAAATCACCTTCGCTGCTCCACATCAAATTCTGCGTTATACATACAGATGATTGTCTTCCAAAAGACTACATACACAAATAGTTTGCATACTTAACATATTCAAAAACAATACATATCGTTTGTTTAGCCAATAAGTTTTTTAAAAACAGTTACATAATCCTACTAAAACAACGTCTCATGGCACGGAATATCGTCATGTACGACGACCTTAAATCACCTTGCCCTGCACTCAAAGTGCGTACCCGTTCATGCGAGTCCTGTTGTAAATCACGGAGGACGAATACAGAAATACGGATACTCAAGCATTTTACATAATTCCAAATAGTTCTGCATTACTGGTCATGCTTGCATGTATTTGACTGGTGGCGTAATCATAGGGGTACCATGCGAAAAAGGTTAATAAACGCATTAAGGAATTTAATAAAGTTGCTAGTTCCCTGTCAACAAAAGGTTGAAACTGAAGAAGACTGAGATTCAGTGCAAGATTCCTGGGGAAGAGTAGTCCACCCACGAAGCAGGCAGCTTACAAAAGTGTTGCTCGTCAATCTGGGGCCCTTACCAGAATGGATTGATACAGTAAACTGAGAGGGTTCAAAGAAGAGCAGCGCGTTCCGTCACTGGTTCGTTTAGTATGAGCGAAAGCGTCACGGAAACTACCATCCAACTCCAGCGGTAGACGCTACAACAGAGGCTGCGTGCCTCGTGGAGTGGTTTACTGTGTTACACTTGCAAAAGCGTACGTTCCTACCAGAATCAACCGATATACTGGTTCCTCTTATGCGTATTTCAGTAACAGACCACGAAGGTAAAATCAGAGAGATTAGAAACACAAAGGTTTACTAATAATAGCGACTGGAACACGAAGAAGGGAACTGACAGTGGTACAGAAAGTACTCTCCGCCATGTACCACACGGTGGCGTGCTGGGTGTAGATGCATAGTTCTAGAAGCTACTATGGCTTGCCTGCATTTTAAATTGAAGTATTCCGGAATGAGAACATCCGTAACAAAATGTAAATAAGTAATCCCCTTCGATTATCCTGCTTTGTGGAATTCCTGCACGCGATGGAAATCAACTAATTTATGTGAGAGCATTTTGAACGATTTTCTCTACTGTTATGTAATGTTGCCATCGGGTTGTGGAAGTTTAAATAAAAAACGTTTTATCCAGATAATCGCTAATTGGTTTCATTCCGAACTACAACACGTTAATTGTAAAATAGAAGCGTTATGCTTTGTGCAGTCATTCGCGAAATGGCAAACGTGAGTTTGAAAAGTCTATTTTCATAATTAAAAACGCTAAATTAAACGTCAGCAATTGTACAGCGCCAATCATTTGATATGAAATATTCCGTTGAGAAATGGAATTTCAGTGCTTGAAACAGAACGTAAAAGTAGAATTTGAAAGATAACAGGCGCACTTTTCGTATGAATGATTAAATTAGCAAAGGCTTAAAAATGGCTTTAGTTCTCATTTCTTAACTGACCCAATCCAGAATTTCTTTACTCCCTCATAGCCTCGGTAAACCGCTCAATCCCGTGAACATGCTATGCACACTAGCAGTAACCGACAATATTACTAAAATTTTACATATCGACAGACGGCAGTATAAAAGTTATCTGTTCTTTTATGACACAAACTATTTTATATTATGGACATCCACAACTGTTGAAAGGCATGATGTTAGGAAGAATTCTGCTAACAGCTAGTAAAATTGTTATTTATTGAAACACAACCGTTTTCGCGGCCCAAAGACGCATCGTCAGGTGCAACAACGTTAAAATGTCGTAGGCATAACAATTGCTCCTAGTCAAAATTCACTGCTCAGTTACTATTCTCAACACTATGGAGAACAAACGGTAACGAAGACGAATTGCATTCGTTCGCCATAGTATTGAAAATAGTCACTGAACAGTAAATTTTGACTAGGAGCGATCGGTACGTCTATGACCTTTAAACGCTGCATCCGATGATGTGGCTTTAGGCTGAGAAACCGGTAATGTTACAATAAACAGTAATTTTACCGCTGTTAGCGGAAATCGTCCTTATGTCATTTTTATAACAGTATCATGAGTAAATTTTTTTCCAAGCAATTAAATGGGTGAACTAACATTCAGTTTTCAACCAGACTAATGCAACAGGATGTTTGAAAACTACATCAAGAATTGGTATCAGCAAGTTGTACGTAGTGTGAGCTCTTTGTCACGAGCTTTAACTTGCCTCATACTGTTACTGAGTAGTAGCAAATTCAGCTGCAGATAATTTTCAAGAAATTGCTGTGATGTTTCAGGATTTTCATGAAATACTATAAATGTAAAGGAACAGTCATTTGACATTGTTACTCAGGAAGTTTTGAGCAATTGCTTGGTTCATGAGCCCACGCGAACAGTAAATGGTTGTGAAAACATACTTGACCTCTTAGCAACAAATAATCCTGAGCTAATAACGACTATCAAAACTGGGTTTAGTGAACACAGGGTTGTCGTAGCGAGACTGAATATT
Organism: Schistocerca nitens; assembly: GCF_023898315.1. Lineage (NCBI taxonomy): Eukaryota > Metazoa > Arthropoda > Insecta > Orthoptera > Acrididae > Schistocerca > Schistocerca nitens. The sequence continues at coordinate 44,346,579 of NC_064616.1, forward strand.
GTAACTCCCAAATCCTCCAAAAATAGACGAAAAATATAAATATTCAAAAAAGCAGATAAAATTTCACTTGACGCCTTCCTCAGACACAAACTCCACTCCTTCCAAGTTAACAATACAAGTTTTAACGACCTCCTTTGTTTCGCTCATTGGATTATCGTTAATTGTAATAATTGTTCATGGAGTAATTAAACATTGGCCAAGGCTAGTGGTAGGCCGGCCGTTGTGGCCAAGCGGTTCAAGGCGCTTCAGTCCGGAATCGCGCGACTGCTACGGTCGCTTTTCGAATCCTGCCTCGGGCATGGATGTGTGTGATGTCCTTAGGTTAGTTCGGTTTAATTAGTTCTAAGTTATAGGGGACTAATGACCTTAGATGTTAAGTCCCATAGTGCTCAGAGCCATTTGAACCATTTGAGCTAGTGGTAGTTTTAAGGAAAAAATGCTGATCTTGTTTCTTGAGAATCTCCTTAAATCCGTTGCTTGAATTTCTTCTGTTTGGAACCCAGGATCTCTTGTAGGTCTGGAAATCTCATAGGTTGACGTGTTTGTTGAAATAACATAGACGACAAATTAATTCGTACGTAATTTTCATTTTTAATAGTCCTATATGCCTTACTGCCATACATTACAATGTTCAAACAGCGAAATACATTCAATTTGTACGCAACTCCAGAAGAAGTTCACATCTCTCCTTCCTTTCTTCCCGCCAGAAAACATACAAGCAAACTGAACCCAGTTAACACCGTACCAAAGCACATCAGTAAAGATATAGTCATAGTAAGATCGAAACATAGAACATTAAATAGAAAATAATTTACAGCAAATGAAATTCACTGTGCAGTGCGATACAACAAATATAATAACATATATATATTCACATAAACAATCTTTATTGTAGTTTAGTAGTTTTATGAAACTAGTTTTTTCTTATCACTGGAGTTAATTGTGTTAGCACGACATATACTACTGTACAGTCGGAGTTTAAAACATTTCAAATAAGATCGAAAAAAGGATAAGATTGTAAATTTGAGAATATACATGGTCCAGACACCTTATTGCGCGTTACAGAGTGTAGGCCAGATGTGACTGGATGGTTCAAATGGCTCTGAGCACTATGGGACTTAACATCTGAGGTCATCAGTCCCCTAGAACTAAGAACTACTTAAACCTAACTAACCTAAGGACATCACACACATCCATGCCCGAGGCAGGATTCGAACCTGCGACCGTAGCGGTCGCGCGGTTCCGGACTGAAGTGCCTAGATGTGACTGGGATTCAAACAAATAGTATCGGTAGCAACTGAGAGATTTATACCAAATAAATTAACAAACAACGGAGCTGAACCTTCTTGGTACACAAAAAGGGTCAGAACACTGTTGCAGAAACAATGAAAAAAACATGCCAAATTTAAACGGACGCAAAATCTCAAAGATTGGCGATCTTTTACATCTAGAAAACTTAGCAGAAAATCCAAAGACATTCCGGTCTATGTAAAGTATGCTAGCGGCAAGACACAATCAATGCCTTCTCTGCACGATGGCAATGGAAATACTATCGACGACAGTGCTGCCAAAGCAGAGTTACTAAACACAGCCTTCCGAAATTCGTTCGCCAAAGAAGACGAAGTAAATATTCCAGAATCTGAACCAAGAACAGATGCCAACATGAGTGACGTAGAATTAGATATCCTCGGAGTAGGTGAAGCAACTTAATGACTTAACAAAACCAAGTCTTACGGTCCAGACTCTATACCAGTTAGGTTCCTTTCAGAGTACGCTGATACAACAGCTCCATACTTAACAATCATATACAACCGTTCGTTCGACACAAGATCCGTACCCAAAGGCTGGAAAGTTGCACAGGTCACATCAATATTTAAGAAAGGTGGTAGGAGCAATCCACTGAATTACAGGTCCATATCATTAACGTGGATATGCAGCAGGATTTTGGAATATATATTGTGTTCGAATATTATGAACTACCTCGAATAAAACAGTCTACTGACGCACAGTCAAGACGGATTTAGAAAACATCGTTCTTGTGAAACACAACTAACTCTTTACTCACACCAAGTGTTGAGTGCTATTGACAAGGGATTTAAAATTGATTCCAGATTTCTAGATTTCCAGAAGTCTTTTGACACTGTACCATACAAGCGGGTTGTAGTGAAATTGCGTGCTTATGGAATATCGACTAAGTTATGTGACTGGATTTGTGGTTTCCTGTCAGAGAGGTCACAGTTCGTAGTAACTGACGGAAAGTCATCGAGTAAGACAGAAGTGATTTCTGGCGTTTCCCAAGGTAGTGATATAGGCCCTTTGCTGTTCCTCATCTATATAAACGATTTACGAGTAAATCTGAGCAGCTGTCTTAGGTTGCCCGCAGATAAATCTGTGATTTATGGGCTAATAAAATCATTAGAAGATCAAAACGAATTGCAAAACGATTTAGAAAAGATATCTGTATATTGCGAAAATTGGCATTTGACGCTGAATAACGAGAAGTGTGAGGTCATTCATATGAGTGCTAAAAGGAATCCGTTCAACTTCGGTTACACGGTAAGTCAGTCCCACGTAAGGGCCGTAAATTCGACTAAATTACGAACAATTTAAATTGGAAGGAACACGTAAAAAATGCCATGGGGAAGGCTAACCGAAGATTGCGTATTATTGGCAGGACACTTAGTAAATGTAACAGACTGCCTACACTACGCTTGTCCGCCCTCTTTTAGGATACCGCCGCGGGATGGGATGCTTACCATACAGGATTGGCGGAGTACGTCGAGAAAGTTCAAACAAGGGCAGCACGTTTTGTATTATCTCGAAATAGGGGAGAGAGTGTCACTGAAAAGCTAAAGGATTTGGGGTGGACATCATCATTAAAAGAAAGGCGTTTTTTGTTGGGGCTGAATCTTCTCACGAAATTTCAATCACCAACTTCTTCCTTCGAATGCGAAAATATTTTCTTGACGCCAACCTGCATAGGCAGAAACGATCACCATAATAAAACAATGGAAATCAGAGCTCGCACCGAAAGATAAAGGTGTTCGTTTCTTCCGCGTGCTGCTCTCCGAGATTGGAGTAATAGAGAATTATTGTGAAGGTGGTTGATTAACTCTCTGCCGGGCACTTACATGTGATTTGAAGAGTATGCCTGTAGATGTAGCGGTAGATGAAACCAGATTAGAAGAATTTTCTGTCTTTGTGTACAGGGGTAGTTTTCCTTGGAATTAGGTTTCGAAGGAGAATCATAGAGTTTTAACTGTCACCTCGAAAAAAAAGAAGTTATGTAGTTAGTCATTAGTTTTTGGTTCGTTTTCATGTAAATGTCGGCAATCCTAGTAATCGCTGATATCCTCTCGCCGTAGTACCGCAGCACGCCACTACAGCAACCAAAACAAAATGGCACATCTCGTTGATAAAATGGATCATCGTCATGTGATTCGATTTCCGCATTTAGAGGCGAAAGACGGTGCAACGACCCACGCTGACGTGGTGGAAGAGTCGAAAAAGTGAAAAATCAGTCGTCTATTTTAAACACGTTCCACAACATCTTGGACGTGACAAACGTCGCCGTCCCTTAACTTCCACGGCTGTTGACACCCATTGAAAATGACGTCTAATCTAGGCAGTAGCGGAAATATTGCATCTTTGTCGGACTGATTCAGATGAATGTTTAAGCTTCTTAATGGCAATGTACCAGTGCCCAATGTATCAGTATGATCCCGTGACAACAGAGCAAAACAAGTAGTGGAAACATGTGGATGCAACACCATTGTAAAAGCCAAAGAGCCAACGATGATATACCAAGGTGTTACAAAGTGTTTCGCTGGGACTGCCACGGTGTGGTGTTAATAGGTTATGCTCGTAAGGAGTAAACTGTTGCAGGAGCATACCTCCGAAATCTCCTGACGAGGTTACCTGAGACTGTCAAGACGAACTTTCGCGGGAGGCTGTCCTAGGAGGTAGCTCTGCTCGACAACGCCACAGCTCATTCTGTTCAGTACACAGTCGCACATTCTGCTTCTTTCGGTTATCAAAATTTGTCTCATCTCCCCGTAGTATCCTGGCATGGCATCCAGTGAATTCTTCTACACAGTCCAGGTACATTAATGTAACCACTGCCTGTGTTCGACGTCAACGTTCAGTAATCACTCACAGACGACGGGTGGCAACACTAACAGTGGAGGGCATTAAGGGGGGTAGGACATCAAACGGGCCGACTTGGAGCAGGAGAGGCATCACAGGACATTTTAATTTCCAGTGTCTATACTTTTACAAATAAGTTCATAAAACTTTGTCAGCGTCACCAGGAAGGATTCAGTGGAAGTTCGAAAACATAACAAAATAATTTTTTTACGTGTGAAATTTCATCATTTTTTTCACTTACTAATGGCTGCATTTGTTGCTATAGGTACACTTTTCTTATAGAGATTCTTCGATGAATTTTGCACAGCATACATACCATACTTACAGGTGTATGAAACTCTAGAATTTATTTAATTTATGAAAAAACGAATGATCTGTTGTATTTTAAACTTCATGTTTAGAAAAAACACAAATTTCGTAGTTAATTACCTCAATTTTTACCACAGTTTTTAATAGATTTGGAAAATTCTAGAGTTTCATACACCTTTAAGTATGGTTTGTATGCTGTGAAAAATTCATCGAACCATCTCTCTTACTTATGAAGAAAAGTGTACCTATAGCAACAAATTCTGCCATTAGTAAGTGAAAAAAATGATGAAATTTCACATGTAAAAAAAATTACTTCGTTATGTTTTCGAACTTCCACTGCTATGAGTGTGAATTCTGAATCCTTCCTGGTCATGCTGACAAAGTTTTATGAATTTATTTGTAAAAGTATAGACAGTGGAAATTAAAATGTCCTGTTGTGCCTCTCCTGCTCCAAGTCGGCCCGTTTGACGTCCTACCCCCCTTAAAGCACGTCGGGCGGACAAGGAAAACAGTGCAGCTATTGTCGTAATGCGGAAACGGAGTGATTTAACTGACTTCCAGAAGAACATGATCATTGGCTTTCAGGCCACGGGTGAGAGTCTTTCCGAAACGGCTGAGTTTGTAAGCTGTTCGCTTGCCTCCGCAATTAAAGTATACTGTGCATGGAAAAATGACGCTATCCAAACCTGCCGTCGAGGAAACTGTGATGCACCACGGGCCATAGACGGTAGGGGTGAACGGCGGCTACGGAGATGTGTGCGGGCGAACAGACGTGCAACTGTTGAGCAACTGACTGGTCAAATGAATCAAGGGGTACCAACGTACAGCGATTATTCAGCGGACGTTGCTGCATATGGTCCTCCGCGGCAGGTGTCTGGTTCGTGCACCCCTGCTGACTGCTCTTCATCAACGACGACCGCAATTGACGTCCACTTAGTGGCGACGTGTGGTGGTTTCATATTTTCACGTTTTATGCTCGTTCGAACAGATGGCCATTGGCGTGTACGGCGTGAAACGGTCCGAAAGCAAACGCAATGCACTGAAGGGTCCAGGCCAGAGACGGGAGCGTTAAGGTCTGAGGAATGTTTTCGTGGCATTCCCTGGATAATATTGTAATTTTGCGAGGCACAATTGATCAGCACAAGCATGTATCTATCCTCGTAGGCCATGTCCGCCCCTAAATGCATTTTGTTCTTCCTCGGCGCGACAGCATCAACCAGCAGGACAACGCAACGTGACACGCAGCTCGCAGTGTACTTGCGTAATTCGAAGAGCACGAGGATGAGTTCACAGTACTCCCTTGGCCACCAAATCCCCGGACTTAAGCCGAATCGAGAATCCGTAAGACCACATTGCTCGAGAAACCCAGCTGGCCACGGCACTGAAGTAAGTACGGCTCCATATCTGTCGGTACCTTCCAGAACCTCACTCACCCACCCCCTTCATGTCTCGCAGCAATCCGCGCAGTAAAACATGATTATTCAGGCTTTTCACAGGTGGTCACATTAACGTGACTTGACAGTGTATTTTGTCGGATGACGGAACCACTACATGGCAGATATCACAGAATGATGATGAGGTGATTTTCGAGATGAGAAGTTTCCTGAACAGTCAAAATGCAGACTGCTACAACTAAGGTCTCCGTCAAGTCAATCATCGTCCGAAAAATGTATCACTTTGAAGTGTGGCTGTATAATGGACTAACACCATCACCAAGTTTCATGGTTGTAGCTTAATTGTTTCGAGGTGATAACTGAAACATTTTAACTGACCCTCGTAGAAGATTGATTAGTGCTGAATGCAACTCAGAGGTGTGTTTGTGTTGTTATGAATGAGTTGGAATGCAAGAGAGAAGGAAGGTGAAACCCAGTACTGTCATATAGCTTACTGTTTTCGTGGCTCTGATTCCCTTTTTTCTCCACTCTCTTCGCATATTTCCAACGGACCCGTCTATGTTAAAGACTCTATACAATGGATGGTTCGCTATTGCCTCTCTCTATGTTACATTGCAGACAAGTATGTGTTTTAGCTAGGTCGTTTACGCATCAGAAACTGTATGCCACCGCTCTTCCCCTGTTGCTAACCGAATTTCGGATCAGAATTTTTCCACTACCAAGACTCGTATCCTTCTACTGCAAAGAGCTACCCCACTAGCTTGTGTTACTAGCGAAGTCCAAGGAGGCGGGTCTCAGCAGAAATGATCAGGATTTGTAAAAAGTGACAGTACATACCTTAATACACTCCTGGAAATTGAAATAAGAACACCGTGAATTCATTGTCCCAGGAAGGGGAAACTTTATTGACACATTCCTGGGGTCAGATACATCACATGATCACACTGACAGAACCACAGGCACATAGACACAGGCAACAGAGCATGCACAATGTCGGCACTAGTACAGTGTATATCCACCTTTCGTAGCAATGCAGGCTGCTGTTCTCCCATGGAGACGATCGTAGAGATGCTGGATGTAGTCCTGTGGAACGGCTTGCCATGCCATTTCCACCTGGCGCCTCAGTTGGACCAGCGTTCGTGCTGGACGTGCAGACCGCGTGAGACGACGCTTCATTCAGTCCCAAACATGCTCAATGGGGGACAGATCCGGAGATCTTGCTGGCCAGGGTAGTTGACTTACACCTTCTAGAGCACGTTGGGTGGCACGGGATACATGCGGACGTGCATTGTCCTGTTGGAACAGCAAGTTCCCTTGCCGGTCTAGGAATGGTAGAACGATGGGTTCGATGACGGTTTGGATGTACCGTGCACTATTCAGTGTCCCCTCGACGATCACCAGTGGTGTACGGCCAGTGTAGGAGATGGCTCCCCACACCATGATGCCGGGTGTTGGCCATGTGTGCCTCGGTCGTATGCAGTCCTGATTGTGGCGCTCACCTGTACGGCGCCAAACACGCATACGACCATCATTGGCACCAAGGCAGAAGCGACTCTCATCGCTGAAGACGACACGTCTCCATTCGTCCCTCCATTCACGCCTGTCGCGACACCACTGGAGGCGGGCTGCACGATGTTGGGGCGTGAGCGGAAGACGGCCTAACGGTGTGCGGGACCGTAGCCCAGCTTCATGGAGACGGTTGCGAATGGTCCTCGCCGATACCCCAGGAGCAACAGTGTCCCTAATTTGCTGGGAAGTGGCGGTGCGGTCCCCTACGGCACTGCGTAGGATCCTACGGTCTTGGCGTGCATCCGTGCGTCGCTGCGGTCCGGTCCCAGGTCGACGGGCACGTGCACATTCCGCCGACCACTGGCGACAACATCGATGTACTGTGGAGACCTCACGCCCCACGTGTTGAGCAATTCGGCGGTACGTCCACCCAGCCTCCCGCATGCCCACTATACGCCCTCGCTCAAAGTCCGACAACTGCACATACGGTTCACGTCCACGCTGTCGCGGCATGCTACCAGTGTTAAAGACTGCGATGGAGCTCCGTATGCCACGGCAAACTGGCTGACACTGACGGCGGCGGTGCACAAATGCTGCGCAGCTAGCGCCATTCGACGGCCAACACCGCGGTTCCTGGTGTGTCCGCTGTGCCGTGCGTGTGATCATTGCTTGTACAGCCCTCTCGCAGTGTCCGGAGCAAATATGGTGGGTCTGACACACCGGTGTCAATGTGTTCTTTTTTCCATTTCCAGGAGTGTACCTGGTGTAATGACCAATGATCTACGATATACGATGGGAACTTTCTTTGCCCACAGGCGGGCTTCCTTTTCCCACTGTAGCACTTGTCAATGGCATTAAAATGAAAACGTTATACAGAGTAAGTAATGAATTCTGATTCGTGCATCTATATGCGGCAGTGTTAGCACGATTGTGATCATTTACCAGGTTATGGCGAGGGATCACTAATGAAGGTCAGAGAGGCTGTCACATCTGTAGCGTAGACTGACGGAAGGGGATCCACAACATCGACTGTGATACGAAAATACAGTGGAGCTTCTCAAGTTGTCGGTTCTTTTGGATGAAGTGTCACTCCGCATTCATTCACATTGGAAGATTGGTGTTCCTACCTGACTGTGACTCATTATAGACTAGCATCTGACCTCCCTAACGTATAACTACCAATTTGTTGCTTTGGTCAGATTTGGTACTTTGTGTAACAATAGTGGCTGGCTGTTCAGTGCAATATGACTGCTTGGATGATAAGCCGTAAGCCCACTATAGTGTAACTGGATGTTACGACTAGATATACAGGGCGCTTTAAGAGAAATGTTACAAACTTTGGAGCCGGAATCCATACACGAGACAAGTGGGAACGCGTTTTGATTCTGCCGTGAAGCCTTGCGTCCATTACCATTCGAGAGACGGTGCTAAAAAAGTCGTATCCAACTGCTCATGAAATAAATTCCCCTCCATGATTAAACGAAACACTTGTCAGATACTTCACTCCAACCAATACTGCAAACGTCAAACATTCACGACAGAATAATCTCAAATGCTCACAAATGGCCAACGTAAATGTGCCTCCGTAGCAGCAAAGCCCTATCTAAGGTACAAGGAGTACACTAGCAGATTAACTTGTATCATAATGCGACTCCATAATACAACCAAATGAATTTTAACTGTTGGTTGCAAACTTCAGTTGTTGCATTTCATCTAAAAATACGTTGAACGTAAGTTTTCGATAAACCCTTCGTAGAGATTCTAGTGGAAATGTACATTTTACTACCCCGTGGCATACGATTCCTTTGAGAAGTGCAGTTCCACTGCAGTGCCACACCCCCTAATGATAACCGTATAGCTCCATTATAGTCGGTTGCAACTATGCTTTTGGGGCAGCCTAACTGTAATACCTCTACATCTACGTCAATACTCCGCAGTCCACCAATCCCGTTCAACTCACTAAAAGAACGAGGGAAATACGACTATCTGTATGCCTCTGTATGAACCCTAGTTTCTTGTATCTTATCTTAGTGATCCTTATGCGCAGCGTATGTTGGAGGCAACAGAATCGGCCGGCAGATAGCTTCAAATTCCGGTTTTCTAAATTTTCTCAGTAGTGTTCCTCGTAAAGAACGTCACCTTCCCACCAGGGATTCCCATTTGAGTTCCTGAACCATCTCCGCAACACTTATGTGTTGTTCGAACCTACCAGTAACAAATATAGCAGACCACCTCTGAATTGTTTCGTTGTATTCCTTTAATCCGACATGGTACGGATCCAGAAACTCGAGCAGTACTCAAGATTAGGTCGCACTAGTGTCCTATATGCGGTCTCCTTTGCAGATGAACCACACCTTCCTAGAATTCTCCCAACCAACCGAAGTCGACCATTTGCCTATCCTACCACAATGCTCACAAGCTCGTTCCATTTCATATCGCTTTACAGCGTTGCGAATAGACATTTAAACGACGTGATTGTGTCAAGTAGGACACTACTAATGCTGTATCCGAACATGAGGGTTTGTTATTCCGACTCATACGCATAACTTACATTTCTCTACATTTAGAGATAGCTGCCACTCATCCCACCAATTAAAAATTGTGTCTAAGTCATCTTGTGTCCTCCTACAGTCACTCAACTTCGACACCTGCCTATACACCATAGCATCATCAGCAAACAACTGCAAATTGCTGCCCAGCCTGTCCGCCAAATCGTTTATGTATATAGAGAATAATAGCGTTCCTATCACACTTCCCCCGGGTCACTCCTGACTCTGATGAACTGTCTCTCATGAACACTCGCCGTTGAGGACAATATACTGGGTTCTACAGCCTAAGAAGTCTTCGAACCACTCACATATCTGTGAAACTATTCCATATACTTGTACCTTCCTTAACAGCCTGCAATGGGGCACCGTGTCAAATGCATTCCGGAAATCTAGAAATATAGAATCAGCCTGTTGCCCTTCATCCATAGTTTTCAGTATATTATGCGAGAAAAGGACAAACTGGGTTTCGCACGAGTGATGCTTTATAAAACCATGTTGATTCGCGGACATAAGCTTCTCAGCCACAAGAAAATTTTTTGTATTCGAACTGAGAATATGTTCACGGACTCTGCAGCAAACCGATGTCAGCGATATTAGCCTGTAATTTTGCGGGTCCGTTATTTTGTGCGTCTTATGCACAGGAGTCACTTGCACTCTTTTCTGTCGCTTGGTACTTTGCGCTGAGCGAGATATTTGCGATAAATACAAGTTAAGTAACCGGCCAATGCTGCAGAGTACTCTTTAAAAAACAGAGTTGGGATTTCAACCAGACTTGGTTGAGAGGTGGCATAAGCCCCCTCTCATATTTCTATCTTACGATTTGCCTCTTTAATTGCATGCGGTGAAAAGTCGCTATTCCTTCACACGCGGACTTCCCACGCAGCGTCTCTCGTCACTCGGGTGGTCTGGCGACAGGCGGACTCTGCTGATCTTGGCAGGGTTAAGCCGACGGGTGTGAGGGAGTCGAGTGAATGCTTTCCAGACGCCAAGATTGTCAAAAGACACGACCGCAGGGGCCTGAAGTAGCGGCTGGGCTAGAGGTTCCGTTACTTCGCAGAAACTTAGCGAAAACACTTTCTGGCGGGCTACCAGCGAGGCGTGGGAATGACTTGTGTACCCAGGCAGTTATGGCAGGAAAATTCCCACGCTTTCTGCAAAATAGTAACTGTGATTGGCTTGCTCAGGGCATAGCTCCGTGACGTAGCAAACTCAGCGCAGAAATTGGAGCCAAGAATCTCCATTGGTGGAATGGTAGTGCTCCGGCAATAGAGTGGAATTTTCCGCCGGTTTTCGAATTGCAGATTGGAACGTTTAACCACGGCCACTGTCGTGGGGGCGGGAATGTTCTGTGTTCGGCCTGTACGGGTGCTCTTGAGGAGTCGGCTCTCGTCTTTCGGTCGGGGTAGGTTACAAGACTGAGCTCTCTCTGCTCTGGACAGCCTGCCTTCCGTTGGTTGTCTAATATACTTTTATGTAATTGTAACTGTTTGACAAAGTTGCTGAAGTTTCGACTTCAACATAACTTTCCGAGTACAGTTGGCAATTACGCGTTCTGCGTACAAGCGGCCTATGTTGTCTGTCTTGAGCAGTTTTGGCTAAAGTTGACTGTATCGGAGTTACAGTGTGACTTCGCTTGTTAAAATCAATCACTGTACCGTCAGTGATTGTGTGACGAGCCTTCTTCATCTCCCTCAGAGGCGCATTTGTATTGCTAGGAAGTCTTTAGTCTGGAACAACCAGACCAGGATAATTTGTTTCGGGCTATACTCGCGACATTCTCATCACTACGACGGGACGTCGAAGCAACCAGCCATCGCCTCCGGTAAGCCAGATCGTGTCCTTGCAGTTAAGAAGACAGCTTGGTTGTATGTCCGCAGCACCGGCAGATTAGGAAATTTTGCTATGTGATAATCAGAGCTCAGCAGAGCGCGCCTGTTCCCGTCTTTTCTAACGTGGTTCTGTCTTGGGTGTTCATTGTCTGAGTTCTCACTTGTACAGCAACAATTAATGTTGGGTTGGCTGGGTGTTTCTCTTAAGATTTGAGTTGCAAGGAATTGGCTCCACATACCAGTTTGTCATAAATGTCACAATCTACGTAGTTTAGGTACAACTTCACCTTCACAGCATTTATTTGAGTATCCAATTTGAGCCAATTTGATGTATTGTAAAATGTTTCATGTGTTTTGTTTATTATTTTGATTTGAGTCAAAATAAATCATGTTGTTATTTAGGACAGAACTTACATTCTGTTAATCGGTAGAGCAACCCTTTCATTTCTCACTACGTTAATGAAACTTTCCTTTATTTAACTTATTTATCAAATGAAATTATTGCAGGTGCCAAACTCTTTTCTACTCCACTTGCAGGGTCGATTACAGTCAGTTCGCGTTTCTTTTTTAATCCATGTGAAACAGCAAAAGTCGGAGTTAGAATAGGGGGGGCTTAGGGCATCCTTTATATATGAAGATTCTAGAAGAATTTAGTGTTAAATACACTGCTAGCCCCGGCACCTCACATGGTGACTTATTTGTTTTCAATGAATTCAGTTGTTTCTTTACGGCAGAGATGCTTATTACTATGTTGTTCTTATGGGAGTCTGTTAGATGGTCTGCCGGTCGTTGTGGCCGCGCGGTTCTAGGCGCTTCAGTCCGGAACCGCGCTGCTGCTACGGTCGCCGGTTCGAATCCTTCCTCGGGCATGGATGTGTGTGATGTCCTTAGGTTAGTTAGGCTTATCTATTCTAAGTCTAGGGGACTGATGATCTCCGATTTTGAGTCCCATAGTGCTTAGAGCCATTTGAACCATTTCTTGTTAGATGGTCAAATGACGGTATGTTTGTACGATTCTCCTGTGTGAACGATTTCTTGAACGTGAAACTTAAAATTTCAGATTTCGTTTTGCTATCTTCAACTGCCACACCAGACTGGTCAACAAGTGACTGGATGGAAGCCTTAGACCCACTTAGCTATTTTACATAGGACCAGAATTTTCTCCGTCACATCTTTTGCTAAGGTATGACAGTGGTAGTAGTCGTATGCTTCGCCCATGGATCTTTTCACAAACAAACGAATCTCTACTATCCTTTGCTCGTAGTCATCTGCGTGTTCTCTTTTGAACCGAGAATGCAACAGCCTCTGCTTCCTCATCAGTTTCCGAATTTCGTTATTAAAACATGATGGGTCTTTTCCTTTCTTAATCCACTTACTAGGCACATAATTCTTCAGACCACGATTTACAATCTACTTTAACTTTGCCCATAATAGCTCTACGTCCAACTTAGTGAAACTAAGGGATGTCTATTCGGTGTCTAAGTGATATACTACCAACTGCTTATCTGATCTTTCTAGGAAAAACACTCTCCTGGCCTTCTTAACTGATTTATTAACTTTCGCTAATCCCCGTTTCTATACTGACGTTGTCGGTAAGGTCCGGGCTATTTGTAACTACAAGGTCTAAGATATTTCCATGTATTGTGGGCAGCCGAACTAGGTCAAGACAGTTTTCAGAAAACGTGTTCAAAAGTATTTAGCATGACTGTCTATCTGTACCCTTGCAACGAATCCTTAGAGAACCTAGTCTATACTCGGTAGATTAAAGTCGCCTCCAACTAGCAATGCACGATCTGGGTACTTACGTGCTGCTGACCATAGATATACTTTGAATGACCCTTGAATTGCCACAGCGGAATCGGGTGGCCGCTAAAAACATCCAACAATTAACTTGGTTTCATTTCGACGTGCTATACACGTCCAGATAACTTTACTGTCACACTCATAACTTCGAGTTCAGAAGAGACAATACTTATCGTGGTTGGCACTATACATGAATTTGTCCTTCGTGTAGACGGAGTACCTTTGTACGTGCAACAATTAACTTCCAGTGGTGTCACGATAGATGTCCAATAAGAAATGTCCTCCTCTTATTTCTTCAGTCTGCTGATCTTCCGTTATCAGCCTGTATGCCTCTGTATCTGTCAGTGTGTCATCAGTGTTTAAATCTTAGTGTGGAAGAAAGGTTAGAGAATAATTGCCCATATACATGGAGGTCATTAGAGACTGGCACACCAGGGCAAGGAAAGGAAAAGAAATCACCTGTGACTTATGAAAAGAAGATAGTACGGCAGCCGCAGTTGATACTCAAACCCTTATTAATGTGGTGAAAAGCGTAAAGAGCGATCAAATAGTTCCCGTTTGAATGCCGTACATCCCAGAATCGGAATGCCGATCACGCAAAATGGCCGTGAGCATTGACACAAGTATCCGAACGAAACACCATTTTGAAGATACCAGTTTGTTAAAACACCATGTCCTGATACGTGAGGAAGTCCTTAACTGCCCGCTGAACATCCTCGTCCTTCAAGGCTTTTTTAAAAGATAGAGAGCGTGATAATCGAACTAGGAGAGATTGGGACTACAGGGCGCTACGACCGGCGTCCGGTGACGAATCGCGACCAGCACGGAACTTGACACACCATTCCATAACGGTGCTTTTCGGCAGACGTGCTGCCCCGTACACATTCTTTTTTTTTTTTCAATTTATTGGTTTTCGGACCGTGCCCATTCATCCATCTTAATAGTAATGTCAGTTATGACTATAAGGAGGTCAGGGCAACACAACACCCCGTCCCTGAGCGGAAATATTTAGGATCCGGCCGGGAATCGATCCCGGACCTTTTCGGTTAACGAGCCACTGCATTGAACGCGCAGCTACCGAGGCGGACCATATACATTCTTCAGTTAGAACATTGGTCCTGTTTGGACGCATTTGGAAATAACGTCGCCGCATTTACCGCACGCACCTCGGCGAGACAATAATGCCAATAATAATCCTTTGCCAACTTGTCGGTGCTTGTATACCTGCATCGGAGCTGCACTACGCTGCATATTCACTGCAGCAACGCTCTTAGACGGAACTTTTTGATCGCTCTTTACGATTTCAACATCATTATTGTATTCTGATTTTCAGTAAGTGGTACATGGTTTGAATGTTTTACTTTATTTGCTGAAGTTTTATTATTTTGTTTTATAATAAACTCAGTTTTCTTCCAACAGTTTGTCTTAAGTTCGCCTTCCGGATTCGTAAGGACGGAAGAAAGGAAGGAAGGAAGCAACATTAGGGTTTAACGACTCGTAGGCGATGAAACTTGTTTAGTTTGGATAAGAGCATTGAGGGTAATTGGCCGTGTCCTTTCCAGATGAACTACACCAGCATGTGCCTTAAGCAGTTTAGGAAACCACGGAAAGGTAAATCTGGATGGCTGGAAGGGGATCTGAATCGACGCCCTCTCTAAAGCGTCTAATCAATGAGCCACCTGGCTCGGTGTGGTGTTGGTAATCTCACTTAGATTTGTGTTTATCAGACTCATTTTAATTAAAGTTACCTTGTTCTTTTCCTTAATTTTTCACTGCAAATTTTAAATATTTGATGTCCTTCATAGATGAAATGATAGTGATTTTGTATAGAAGCGCCTGTACAGTATAGTCGGTATTTGGATTTTCAATTGACGTTATTCATAATCAGACGATTTTACAAACAAATACGAACGTTCTACGTGGTACAAAAGTTCCAAAGCAATTTTAGAGAAGAAAGAGAATGTTTCCGTGGTTATACACGGTCCAGTCACATTAATGTGACCACCGCCTACGTTCGACGACAATATACAGTACCACTCATAGACGACCGGTTGCAGCACTAGTAGTGCGGGGTATATAAAAGCGTGTCTTGAGGATGCAGAAAACAGGGAACTCATCGTCTTACTGCGGAAACGTAACGATTTATCTGACGCCCAAAAGGGCATGATCATTGGTTTTCGGGTCAAGGATGGAAGCATTTCCGAAATGGCCAAGTTTGTGAACTGTTCGCGTGTCGCCGTGGTTAAAGTATACCGTGCATGGCAGAATGGAGTTATCCAAAACCGTCGCCGAAGCAACTGTGGTGCTCGAATGCCGGACATTTGCCACACCGGACATTTGCCACACTTGCCCCTTCGCCAGGTAGCTTGAGTAGCGATCCCTCAGGTAAGGGACGCCCTTCCCCGCACTACCTCTGTCCGCTTTCAAACCGCCGTCTCCACATCTTAATCGATACAACCAGTACGTAAGGGACCTTCTTCTTCGACATCTTGGCCAAATAAAGAGCTTCTTTTCCGAAATCGAAATATTTATAACTTTTGGGAAACGAAAGCAATACCGACGATTATGTCAGTATGTAATTAGTTCTGCCAAGTATAAATATAGATTCCTCTCTCTATACGGTAGCTTCCTTTCACGATGAAACGAGAATGCGAATGTACGCTAATCATTTCTTTCTGATCACTGCATTTGTGCCTAATTCAATTAGTACAACTGCATACCCAAAAGACAATAGGGAAAGAATAAATGGGTTTGTGAATGTTTGAAATGAAGAACGACGTACTCCATATTAATTTACTCTCTAAAAACATTAGTTAATGAAGTGTAACGGGACAATGTTCAAAACGTAACTGAAAACACGTTCACTAAATAGAGATAAGAACATCTATGATTGACATGTCATCTAAAGTCGACTTACAATTTTAAAATGTTAGAAATAAGGAAATGAAGTAATACATAATGTTACGTTTGTAACGTATATTGTTGTTCTACATTGTTTAGCTCTGGTATTCACAGGGTCACAGAGAAAGCATCTTAGGTTCTGGAGGGAAAAGCCGTAATTGTAATTATCTGCACTACAACAGAAACAAGAAGGACAACTTAAGGAAAAATAATGTAAGCTCACAATCGATTTTGAAGCAGATAGTTCCTGTGACTTAGTATGGGCAGAGGTTATATTCGACAACCGGAATAAATTAATAACTGGCTCCTTTTACCGACCCACTGTCTCACATGAAACACTTGCTGAACAGTTCAAAGAAAGGAAAACTTGAGTCTCATCACAAATAGGTACCCTACTCATACAATTATAGTTGACAGTTACTTCAATCTACCTTCCGCATGTTGACAAAAATACAAAATGGCTCTGAGCACTATGGGACTTAACATCTATGGTCATCAGTCCCCTAGAACTACTTAAACCTAACTAACCTAAGGACATCACACAACACCCAGTCATCACGAGGCAGAGAAAATCCCTGACCCCGCCGGGAATCGAACCCGGGAACCCGAGCGCGGGAAGCGAGAACGCTACCACACGACCACGAGCTGCGGACCGACAAAAATACATTTTCATACCCTATTGTAAATAGAAAACAACTTCCGTAATTGTTCTAAATGCTTTTTTTAAAATTATTTTTAACAATTAGTTGACGAGGCCATTCAAATTGTAAATGGTTACGCCGGCGGCGGTGGTCTCGCGGTTCTAGGCGCTCAGTCCGGAACCGCGCGACTGCTACGGTCGCAGGTTCGAATCCTGCCTCGGCCATGGATGTGTGTGATGTCCTTAGGTTAGTTAGGTTTAAGTAGTTCTAAGTTCTAGGGGACTGATGACCACAGATGTTAAGTCCCATAGTGCTCAGAGCCATTTGAACCCTTTGTAAATGGTTACGAAAACACGCTTGAACTCTTAGCCATAAATAATCCTGAGCATCACGACGGATACAGGAATTAGTGAACACGCAGTCGTAGCGAGGCTCACTTCCGTAACAAAAAAATTCACCAAAACTAAACGCGAAATATATTTATTTACAAAAGCAGCTAAACATTCGGGTGACGTCTTCCCAAGAGGTAGTCTCCAATCCTTCCAAACTACGTAAATTAAGACCATATGTGGCTTAAGTTCAAAGAAATAGTATCAACAGCACTCGAGATATTCATACCAAATAAATTAATAAGAGACGGAACTGATCCCCCATGGTACACAAAACACGACACAAAGCTGTTACAGGAGCACTGCAAAAGGCACGTATAATTTAGACGAACGCAAAATCTCCAAGATTGGTGAAGTTTTACTGAGGCTCGAAATTTGGTGCGGATTTCAATGCGAGATGTATTTAATTGCTTCCACAACGAAACTCGGTCTAGAAATGTGGCGGACAATCCAAAGAGATACTGGTCCCATGTTAAGTAAACCAGCGGAAAGGCTCAGTAAGTACCTTTACTGCGCGACAGCGATGGTAATGTTACTGTAGACAGTGCCACTAAAGTGGAGTTAGTAAATGCATTTTCCGGAATTCCTTCACCAAAGAAGACGAAGTAGATATTCCAGAATTCGAAATGGGAACAGCTGGAAACATAATTTTGGAGTAGATATCCTTGGTGTTGCAAAGCAACTGAAATTACACTGTCAGTGACAGAGGAAATGATCAAATATCTTTCCAAAAAGTCTGTAATGTATAAGAAAAGTAGGTCTAATAAATTTGATTCTGATGTTCTTTAGTAACAATTAATTAAGCTCCTTACTTTTCTGACCTGTTTAAAGATAATCAACAATTTAGTAAGAAATTTTAATTTTTAAAGGACTATATTTAAACGTACTTAAGTAGATTTACATCTACTATAATTGTTTGCAGCTAAACTTAAATAAAAAATATTTGAGGTGCCAAAATTGTCAACCTTAGGATCAGATCAGTTTTGGGATGTCAATTTTAGGTGCAATTCAAAGGTTAAGTTCCCATTTTCTTTCACAAAAGCGTATACTATCAGTTTAACAAACCATGATATTTTAGGTGATAGTTGCGATTCTGAAGCTTCAGAAAATTATTTTAGAACTCACAATTATTTAATAGTATGGCCATAATATTGGAAGGTAGAAAAAAGTTATCTTAACGTGACAACAATAGGGATACTTTTGTGAGGCTTGAAACACTTTTTAATTTTTACATTAAAGGCTGATTCGCATCACACTTTGCACAGGCTTTGGACCGTGAAAATGATAAATGACCATCTACCGTTCTGGCGTGTGTAAAATCAGCCTAAACACGCTGAGCTAATGTACACTCTATTTACAATTACAACTTAATATTAGCTCCGATAATGCTGCTTCAATGTTTTAATAATTTTATGTTAGTAATCTGCGAGGACTCAGTGGTCTTCATAGCTTTTAATACATTTTAACGTATTTTAGTCCATTTTCTGAATATGGGCAATGGCTTTCAAGCAAGGCCTAATGTTGCCAGTCTCTTCATAATTCTTTACGATTCTCTCTATCTTGTCGTCCAGCTCCAAGTACTTTTTCTTCCTCTTCTTACCTTCAAGATTCATTTCCAATTTCATGTACATGCAGTTTGTGAGCTCTGCTTCCTTTTTCAAGCACTCCACCAAATAGTTGATTCTAGGCTGAGGGTTTCCAATAATACTATTTATTTTGTTTTGCCACCCTTCAACAGCATTCGTCGTTCGGTGCCTTTTTCCGTAACAGTCCCACATTTCTATTGCGATATCCTCATTCTATAGCCAGTTATCCACAAAGTAGTCAAGAAAATGAGAGAACCTTCCGTTATCAGGAGCTTCTGCATGAATCTCAATCCATCCATTGCTTACGTCCTCCGGTTTTACAACTGCCAGCGCTGCACACACGCTGACGTGAAGTCTTAAATCCTCGTTCTAGCGGTACTCCTCAGTTAGACCGAGAACTTTAATTCTTCTCCATAAACTCTTCTTCATATGGAAATAGAATCCATATATTACAGTTGTGGGAAAAACTTGACGAATGGTCGATATCGCAGCTGCCTCAAAGTCCACCTTTACTTGTTTAGGACACCACTCAGACACTGCCTGTTTTATCAGACGAAACAGACGAACATATGTGTCTTTCTCCTTATTAGGGAGCAGTGCAAATACAATAGGAAGAATGTTTGTTTCTTTAATCGGGCCTCCTAAGTCTACGTGTATGGTGAAGGTCTGTACAAACTGCTTGCTGCATCTCTTAAATGTTCCATCCATAAAAAAATGGGCACATGTTTTTAAAATTTCTTTTCCTTTGCTTCCACTAAAAATAATTATTCTCGCCTCTAATCGATCGTCTTCCAGAAGAAAACTGCTGCCATCACCCATTTTTAATAGATCTTCATGAAGATCAATTTCATAAGAGTTCTTAAGCTGTTGTTGGTTCCCCCGCTCTTGACTCCGTCGACGATGCATGGTTCTCTTCATAGATTCTGAATTAGGCATCACTGTAACAAAGTCAAAAACTGTATTATGTAGATTTCCCATTTAATCCGCGTATATCTCCGATAACTGTGTAGTTTCTTCTCGAGACCTTCTCTCCGCCCTTTCCACTTGCTGTCTCACTTTCAGAGCTGCATCGTCAGGTGGTCCACAGAGATGTTCTAATACGCTCAACACTTCTGCGTTCCTCGAAAGCAGCTTTCCCGTGCAATGATCCGCTTTTCGGGGTAAACACATCCATGTAACAACACCTTCTTGAGATTCCCTCCGTTTAAGATACGCGTAACCTTTGTAATGAGTAGGAGGCCTGCCCTTGTTTGCTGTAACATCTTCCATACTGATGTCACGTTCGGAACTTCGAAAGCAAACTGGGCGGCCGGGTGAGGAGGAGGAGGAGGAGGGGGGGGGGGGCGGATAAGGGCCATAGATGGCAGAAGTAAATGACGGATGCGAAGATGTGTTCGGGCGAATAGACGTGCATCTGTTGAGCAACTGACGGCCCAGACGAGCCATGGGGCTACCAACAGTGTCTCTTCGACGATCTCGCAGCGTACGAAGCTGCATGTGGGCCTCCGCAGCAAGCGTCTTCTGCATGCACCCATCGGCGACGAAGGCTGGAATTGCACGCCATTACCGCAACTGGACGTCCACCGATTTGCGACAGTTGGCCTTTTCAAGTGTTTACTTAATTTAAATTTGTGTCTCTACATATTTTAGTTACAGTGGACGCACTGCTAATGAGTTTTTCCCTTACTACGTCCGAACAGGTCTCGGAAGGCCCGACAGTTACGGCCGACCGCCATGTCACCCTCAGCGATAGGCCTCACACGGTGCGGATATGGTGGGGCATGGGGTCAGCACATTACTCTCCCAACCATTGCCAGTTTTCGTGACTGGTGCCGCTACTTCTCGGTCAAGTAGCTCCTCAGTTGGCCTCACAAGGGCTGAGTGCACCCCGCTGCCGACAGCTCTCGGCAGACGTGGACGGTCACCCACCCAAGTGCTAACCAAGCCCGACAGCACGTAACTTCGGTGCTCTGACGTGACCGGTGTTACCACTGCGGCAAGGCCGCTGGCAGTTTTTCCCTTAGCTGTGCGATAAACCTATCACAAGTGGTGGCAATTAGCTTGCTCGGCAGTGACTGCCATTTAAACTAGGACTGTCAGTTGTGCAATCATTAAAAACGACAGCTTTTTCTAAAAACTTGTTTCGAACTTGTTCACATTCGAATTTCATCTTACTATATTCTCTTCTGCCTTATACCTCAGAAATATTTCTCTATCTTCTTTTGTATTCACTAGAAAGTCCTCTTGCTTAGCAGAGTGGTAACGTGTTTGCCTCCCACGCAGCCGTCCAGGGTTCGATTACGGCCGTGTTGGAGAAAAAAAAATGGTTCAAATGGCTCTGAGCACCATGGGACTTCACATCTGAAGTCATCAGTGCCCTAGAACTTAGAACTACTTAAACCTAACTGACCTAAGGACATCACACACATCCATGCCCGAGGCAAGATTCGAACCTGTGACCGTAGCGGTCGCGCGGTTCCAGACTGAAGTGCCTAGAGCCAGCCGGAGTGGCCGAGCGGTTCTAGGCGCTACAGTCTGGAACCGCGTGACCGCCACGGTCGCAGGTTCGAATCCTGCCTCGGGCATGGATGTGTGTGATGTCGTTAGGTTTAATTAATTATAAGTTCTAGGGGACTGATGACCTCAGAAGTTAGCTCCCATAGTGATCAGTGCCATTTGAAGCGCCTAGAACCGATCGGCCACACCGACCGGCCGTTTTGGAGATTTTCTCCGAACGTGGACTAGGTGTTCCGTTGCCCCCATCATCATTTCATCGTCATCACCCGCACGCAAGTCGCCCAATGTAGCGTCGACTGAAGTAAGATTTCCCCGGATGGGGCCTGCCGGCAAATAATGCCATTCCCTCATTTCATTTTCTTCCGTAGAAATGTGCACTGGCTTATATTTTGTTGTGAGCGTAATGCAGGAACAAGGGCTACACCGGTCAATGTGGGCAAAGTGCGACAGAACATCCCAAAACAAACTAAAATTGTCATTTCAAACGTACTGAAGATTTTTTTACTGATTTGGCAAACAGTGAAGAAGCCAGGGATAACAGAAATTTTTGTTGCAGTTCATAATACGACAAAATCTAGTGGTATTTCCGAACCGATGGGGTTCTGTATTAACAGTGCAGTAATATCGGCAGAATATCTAGACGCGAGCATGTGGTTTGACTCTACGAGAAAGGGATATAAATGGAAACGGAAATCTACTGAATTTTAAGGTTTCGACGAAAAATTACTACGCAGAACTGTATTTCGATACTACAATAGAGGAGAGTATCCGACGACTAGAAAAATGCAGTGTGATCTCCGTGAGAAAAAAAATAATTATTCCGGTTCTTGTAATGGAATGCAGAGACATTGCAGCAGCAAGAACGAAATTTTGTGTAGAACGCACTTACTGCGTGCTGAGGTCAATAGTCTTGTAGTATACTTCGATAAAACTTTGGTTTCGCAAAACCACATTCAAAAACATATTCTGTATGACTTAAATGGTAATATTTGCCTAAAAGTACCTACAGTTACTTTTGTGTAGCGTGTATCGGTGATTTCGGTGATGAATGCCGTGACGAAAGATCAATAAGAGCTAGAAATAAATAATTTTCTGGAGACAGGGAATCTTTTCCGTCGTATTTAAGGCGACCCGTCGGAACTAAACTCCTGGCGGCGGCATACGAGGATTAGCGCTCACGAAGTCTTTCGTAAATAAAATGCGGTCACACTTGATAGTATGCAATGATGATTTACAATAATGACTTCCAGATGTTACCAAAATTAATTTCATAGTTTTCTCTGTGCAAGTTTCTACAAGGTCCAACAAACCGCAGATTTACCAGCGACGACATTTTACATTTCACAAGCTGAACAGTTTCACGCCTCTTACGGTATTTTATTTTTTATTTTGGAATACTTTTATGGTTTCACGGTAAAATGTGTCTCATTTGCATCTATAAACTATGAGAATGTTCTTATATTTATTTCAATTCATATATGTCAGTGATTCTTTTTTTCACAGGCTGAAGTAAAAAAGTACTTTTCTTCTAAATTTCTTCCAATTTTAGCTTTTATTTTTCTTCATAGAAGCTAGAAAGAACTCCACAGGCCAACGAAATTTTTTTAAAAATTTTTTTTACTTTGATAGCTGATCTTCATAGATTTTTATGAGCTGAATCCAAATCTAGCCTTAGTTTTTTTGTATCACCCATAGTTTTCGAGCAATATGCTTTTTATTATGTAGTATAGAAATCCTATGCTATACAGTAAACGGGGAAATTAATGAAACGCTTTGTTACAACATAAGCGTGGTTTGTATTTACAGTAAGCTACTTAAAACAATCATTTATGTCAGTAGAGGTTTCACTTGTAAGCTGGAATTGGTTTGTATTTTCTTTCTCTTTTTTCTTTGAAGCTCCTTGTGTAGCTTGTTCTACGATGAGTCGCTTGCTGACTTCTCGGTGAAGTGACCATCAGTAGCTCCCCATCATGTTGGTTTTTCCAGCGGCTTTGGTAACGTTTTTCCATCACTTTAATGTCCCGTCGAAAACGCCTCCATATCACAGAAACAGCAAATCTAAAGGCTTTTTTTCTCCTTTTTGGGCCATTTTCTCAGTTCTTCAACACACACGTAATATACCTTATGCACCACCCAAGATTTATTTCGGTCACCAAGTTTAGATCCAAAGTATGATAGATAAACCTTTTTCAAAAAGTCTGTAATGTTTCTTTGGTGTTTCTTTAACCACAAATTCAACACAAATATAACAAAAACTGTCAGCAGAATTTTTACAACCACGATTAGACATTGTTATGAGCACATGTACAGGAAACGGGAAAGTGATGTTAGGTTGATAAACAAAACACCATCGTTAACACAAAAATAGAATCGACCTTCTTTCGCCAGCAAATGTTTTTCAGCAGTGCTATCAACGTCATCTACATTCATTACACCTCCTTTTTAAATTATTTTAACTATATAAAAGCTGTTAAATTCTTTAAAAAAATCGCTTAAAATAATAAATTTAACTGTAAAATGTGAAGAAATGGTGGGTGATTCAGTTTTTTAAGTATCATATTTGTATTTCCCACCCTAAAAACACAAGAATAAGGTATTTTCAGCAAAAACGTTTCTCCATCGTTGGCCTGTGTTTTCTTTTGGCAAGTGTTCCATCATATTATAGACTAAAAACAGAGATGTCTAATATTTTTTCGGAATTTTTACTAGCATCTGAAATTATCACTAAATGGCAATGGTGGAAGACTGTGAGATGATCTCGAGGTGACTGTTTTAGTGACGGACGCTATAGGTGAATAGGGGGCTGGTACCCAAATCTCACCTCAGTTACACATTCGCAAACACTTAAAGAACTTTCGTTCGCTTGAGAGGTGGCATGAGCCCCCTCTCATATTTCTATTTTTTTGAGTATCCAATTTGAGCCAATGTGATGTATTGTAAATGTTTCATGTGTTTTTGTTTATTATTTTGAGTTATAATAAATCATATTGTTATTTTGGACAACTTTCATTCTGTTAATCGGTAGAGCAACCCTATCATTTCTCACTACGTTAATGAAACTTTCCTTTATTTATCAAATGAAATTATTGCAGGTGCCAAACTCTTTTCTACTCCACTTGCAGGGTCGATCACAGTCAGTTCGCGTTTCTTTTTAATCCACGTGCAACAGCAAAAGTCGGAGTTAGGATAGGGGGGGGGGGCTTAGAGCATCATTTACATATGTAGATTCTAGAAGAATTTAGTGTTAAATACACTGCAAGCCCCGGCTCCTCGCACACTTTCACACGATTAATGCTACACACAGACAGATGGGGATAGGCATATTCCGTCCCGAGGGAATAACGCGGTGGCCCAGACAAGGAGGGCATCCGGGCACCCCTTAAACTAACCTTGCCAAATGCGTAAATAACCGTGCCGACCCTGCGCCGATGCGGGGCAAAGGCATAAGAAAAAGAAAAAGGAAAAGAATGAACGACGCCATTATTATATGTGTGCGTGGTCGGCTGGCGGCTGTTGAAGCAACGACCTTGCCCCTCTGGGGAGACGTTTGCAGCTCCCCCAATCCGGAAGGGAAGGAGAGCAGGTAGTAGCTTCCCCCTCTCACGGTCAGGCGTAATGCTCTCTGTTTCTCGTCGCCGAGTACAGTTCGGAAGCGGAACCAAACCGGATATTTACTGAAACTGCTGGGAACTGACAATCGGAGTCACGGCTTTCTTAAAGGCATGGAAGCTTTGTACCAGAATATGACCGTGGCTGGGATAAGCAGAAAAGAAGTAAGCGTGAGAATAGCGCGTTCAACAAATTAGCTGGATAGGAAGCCAGACATGTGGAAAATAACACGGTTGTGTTCCTCAATAATCAACGAGACAAATCCAGAAAGCAAAATTTTTGAAATTTGTGATAAAGTTCTATTGGACCAAACTTCTGAGGTCATCCGTCCCTAGGCTTACACAGTAATTAATGTAACTTAAACTAACTTACGCTAAGGACAACACAAACACCCATGCCTGAGAGAGGACTCGAACCTCCGACGGGGGAAGCTGCGAGATCCGTGACAAGACGCGCGGCCAGAGAGGGAAACATAGACAAAATATAGTACTGTTCGCTGTACAAAACAAGCACTGTATCTTAATGATTCATGGGAATCGTTGACAGGAATTTTAATCATAAATTGAAAACAAGTTCTGTCCCTACCGCAAGCAAGGTAGTTAGCACAATAATCATCTTCAAACTGTAGACTATCACTGACAAGAATTGATATTAGGTTGTCTTCAGCGAGGGTAAGCATGGAGAAGACGAGAACTCATATGCAGAACTGAACTCCAGAGTTAGGTTGTTTACCTGGCTTGGCTGCGAAGTCTGCAGAGTAAGCGGCAGCGTCTGGCGTAGCTGCAGCTACGGCGTCGCAATTACTAATAGCATCGCCGCGCGGTTAGTATCATTAATCCTCCATAAACCATGGCTTAATGTGCCAGGGAATTCCTGATTTTCTCAGCTCGCCACACTTGATAAACATGCGCAGTAGTCTGTATCGAAATACAGACCGAGATGAACGCCCTGGTTCTTCTACAAACAGCCCATCTTCTTTGTTCTATGCAGGACGACTCATCTCCTCCAGTATCTACTCAAAATCAGGCGCAAGCACAGAGTGAGAGTGATGCTAGGTGTGCTCGCAGTTTTATTAGCTCGGTTTCCAGAAAACAGGAGACCGCCCAAGTCTGCACGCTACCAACCCTGTAGTGCCGATGGCGCCAGTAGATACAGCGAGCTGGCACCCGCCGTAAGCTGTGGACAGGAACTTTGGCAAAGTAGCCACGTTCAAACGAGCAACGGCTCCTTCTCAATAGCCGCCATCTGGTGGATTTTAACTAACGAATTAACGATTAACTCTGTCGAACTGAAACTTTGGAATCCGTGATTCCTGTACCTGGGGGTGTTATCTGATAGCTCTCCTTGCTCAGTCCAAAGAAATTAAACTCGTAAAATTCAACCATAAGATTTCCTTGAATCTAAACTAATCGACACATCAAAATTTAAATTATGTACGAATATCTTCCTTTAATTATTATTAATTAATGGTAATACTGTTTCAGGGAAAACTCTCGCTACCTGAGGTTCTACACGGTTCTTTTGGAAACAATGTGGTCAGTTTTCTTATCCACCCATAGGACGATTGACTTGGTTCCTTCTGCAGTGACTTCATTGTTGATAGTAAAGATTAGATTAAATTAGATGTACTTTTCGATCCAATAGACCCAATATGGAGATCCTTCAGGATATAGAACATGTCAGCAAAACAGAATACAGTAAATATTTGCAAAGAAAAATAAATATTGTAATGGTTCAAATGGCTCTGAGCACTGTGGGACTTAATTTCTGAGGTCATCAGTCCCCTAGAACTTAGAACTACTTAAACCTAACTAACGTAAGGACATCACATACATCCATGTCCGAGGCAGGATTCGAACTTGCGACCGTAGCGGTCTCGCGGTTCCAGACTGAAGCGCCTAGAACCGCTCGGCCACACTGGCCGGCAATATTCTAATGAACGTTGCACAAGTCCCAAGTGACGTGATCTTCATGGATGAGGAATAAGTAAATAAAATTATAAACACATTTTCATGTAAACTGTAACAGATAACTCTTCACAGAACATGTAAATGTTCAATACACTGTGGTTCAGATGATAGTTAATAGGCAATATGTAGCAACGAATGATCAAATAGAAAAATCATTGTACAACACATATTTACAATGATCGAATTACTGCACTGAATTTGAGCCGAAGTCAGATTGTACTAATACTTGCATTATTTGATATTATTAGTAACATGTACACATCAGTTGTTTCTACTTAAAAAGGGAAACTCCCCATCGCATCCCCCTCAGATTTAGTCGTACGACGTCCCAGTAAACAGCTCGTGAAAAACTGAACACAGATCAGGCATGAAAACAGGAAGAAGGTGTATACTGAAGCAAAACACAAACAGTGAACGGTCCACGCTCAAGATGTGCATCGTCGAGTGAACTGCGAGAGCCACGGCGTCGTGGTTTTGTCGTTATTGTGTTGGACTACAAACGGGGAGATCCGTGTTCAAATCTCTCTTGTCCTCCTTTTTTTCATAAAATTATGAACTGTCCTTCCGGTCATTGATATGTCTGTTCACCATATTCGTATGTGTGTCTGCGTCGTGGTGTAACGTCCGTTTTCAACAGAGGTGTAAGAAAGAGCCCTCTAGACGTACTTACCTCCTATTTGTTCCACAGAAGTACCACATGTTATGGCCCTTGAGTTCCGTTTTGGAAGTTTTGACTCTTGAATTCCTTTGTTGTAACATAGTTTACACCCGTTTATTTGCTGTTTTCATTTCTGTGAGAGGTCTGTGCAGCATCTCGCCTGCTCTCACTATTCATCACATTTACTTACGAAGGTAATGTATTCTTACGACATGACTCATATTCTATAACCAATGCATTGGCCACACAACTACGGCGCCTTGGTTCTTGCAACTCGCTCAGTATTGCACATCTTGAGTTTGGACAGTTCACTGTTTCTATTTTGTTTCTTTTTTCATATATCAGTACAACTTCTTCCTGTTTTCATACTTGATCTGTGTTCAGTTTCTGACGGGCTATTCACTGGGCCATTTTACCACTGAATCTAAGGAGAGTACGATGGGAGTTTCCCTTGTTAGCAATTCATCAGCGGAGTAGAAGGAATTGACCACGAATGAATGTTTTAGGCTCCTCTTAAACTCAACAACTTTATTTATAATTAAAGTTTTATGGCTGCCAGCAAGCTATTGAAAATGTGTGTTTCTTAATAACGGACACCTTTATGGACCAAAGAAAATGACTTCAAATCTTTGTGAGGGTTTTTCTAGTTTCTAGTATTGATACCATTAACCTAGGCGTTGGTTTGAAACAAAGATGTATTTATATATTTTTAACGACAAATTTCATTATAGAATAAGTATACTGGGAAGCAGTAGTCAATATCTCTGCAGAATATTCTTGAATTCGCACCGCAAATAATTCTTATTACAAGTATTTGGACTTGGAAAACTTAATCTTGGCTTGATGAATTACGTCAAAGAATAATGCTGTATGAGATCATGGAGTGGAAGAAAACATAGTACGCTAGCTTCTTTATTTTGATGTCACATATATCTGACAACATCCGCATTGCTAATAGATTTGTTTAGGTGCTTCTGCTGTTCAGTGTTATGCTCCTCCATGTTGAATTTATTATCTAGCTGTAGTCCCAAGAATTTAACACTTTCAACTGTACCGACAGAAAACGTCTTACAATTTTAACCTGCGTGTAGTCCTTTATTTTCAAAATTCAGAGACAAAGAATTGATTAGGGAACATTTATTAATGTCCAAGAATAATTACATTAACTGATCTTTCAAAGATCATACTTTATTTGCTATTTGTTGTAATGTTTTCATCATCTGCAAACAAAACAAACTTGGCATCAGGTAATGTAACAGATGAAATGTCATTGATATACTTCAGAAAATGGTAAGGTCCTTAAGATGGAACCTAGTGGGACACTACATGTAATTAGTTCCCAGTTGGATGACACCCATTTCTCGTGTCAGAGATACAGGATTTAAACTATTTTGCAGCGTCCCCTGTTACACTGTAATATTCTTATCCATATACGTAGGAGGATATCGTGATTTACTCCGTGAAATGCCTCTTACAGATAAAAAAATATACCCCTAGCCTGTCATTTATTCTTTAATGAATGAAGTGCATTCTTGCTCTATGTGTTGAGAGCTTTCTGAATGTGGGAGCATTTTAGAAATCCGTACTTTGACCTTGAAACTATATTATTTATTGTCAGACGGCTGAGAAGCCGACTGTATATCACCTTTTCAAAAATTTTCGAGAACCCTGGTCCAAAAAATTCATTGCGCCCTTTGGCACTTCAAACTGATGGGTGAATGACATCTGCTCGCAGGGCTGTGAACAAAATGTAGGCTATTTATAAATCTGCGACAAGGAAAAATGAAGTACATAAGAAACATTCACATATTACAGATGTGTGCAGACACATATTTGATGGCATCGTTGTTCCTTTCGTCAACGAGAAATCGTTGTTTTTCTATTGATGCTGAAATAATTATGTCAGTCATGTGGATATATCTTCGACGTACGGAGTAACTTTATGTTAGATTATGCTTTTCGTTTCATTAGCCATTTCATTAACACAATGGTTTCTCTTTCGTACTTTTCCATCACAGCGGCAAAACAGGTCCAAACGAACTGCATATATTCGCAGCACGTACAGATGTATGTACAATCATGCTTGGACTTTGTCGCAACGAAGGGGACTAGTGCGTGCTTGAACCAAATGCTTGATCTGTACCAAGATGAAAACTCTGATACGCCTCAAGACGAATCATTGCATGCCTCAGTCAACAAAGACATGAGTTTTGTTATGTTCTTCTCTATTTTTGTCGTGGAGTAACTGCTAAAGTATTTTTTAAACAGAAGTTCCGTAGCTACACTTTTTTGTTTTTGTTTCATTTATGTTTCGGTTTTTGTGACAAATTTCGGGATCGCAGACCCATCTTCAAGTGACCATTATTGTAATCAGCAAAGCTGTCTGGAATCTGGCACCACTCTGGTAAACTTAGTCCACTTAGAGTGAATCTAATTGTGAAAAGTGATGATGCCAAGTTCCAGCTTCACAGCTGGGCTGATCACAAGAATGAGCGCTGAGAACAGGGCTAAGAATCCGAAACTAACAGCAAAAACTTAAATATAAATATATGCAATAAATAGATATCCAGTGTGTCCCAGTAGGATTGGTCAGTATTCAGGGATATGACAGGAACGATTATTCGAAGCAAAAAAAAGTCTAGTAAACATGGGCTCTAAAATGCGTACCTTAGGAACTACGAGCATTTGCTCAATAGAAGAGATTTGTGTCGTAGTAGCAAGATGAAGAAGTCTCATAGCTCTTTAAAGATGCACCTTAGTGCCCGTGTTTACTAGACTTGTTTTTTGTACGTACTACCACCTCTTAAAATGTGGAAAGCAGAGAGATACCAGCAGAAGAGATTTGTTTCACGCTATCGAAGATGAAGAAGTGGTCATAGGTCTAAAGATATGCATTTTAGAGCCCATGTTTGCTAGACCTTTTTTGCTTCGAATCATTGTTCCTGTCATATCCTTGAATGTTGACAATTCTTCCTGGGACATTTTATATATAAAAAAGCACAGGTGTGGAATGTCTGTTTAAAAAAATCATGGATGATTGCTTCCCATACAAGACTCAGAGTTGAGACTGATAGCCATTACAATTGATTTCGCTGTTGACTGGACACTGGAAGTCGACAGTATGCGACGTCAGGAGAAAAAAAGTGAAGTCAAAATAATAAGCGTGCGCTGAATACCTGTATCACAGTAGCTGCGAGTAATTACCGAGACATCTGACGAAAGAATGTGTTTCACGTGTATGTTAAAAGTAAATGTTCTGCTTTTCATTTTACATTGGAAAAGTAATTAAATTAAAAAATAACCTCTGTTGACACTTGCTGTGTGACGTGTTTGACAAAAAATGTAGAATAAAAACAAAAAAAAAGATGAGGACGCGAAACGTCGAAGCTGGGCAGGCTTACACTATAGCTGCGTGACCCGGAGCGGTGGATTTGGGTCAGGCATTCCGGTATCGGGGCACGTAACGCGTTGTGACAGGCCGGCGCGAGGAGCAACATTCGGGCTCGCGACCACGTTCGGCTGTCATGGCCCATCGTGTCACCAGTGCCCCTTCTCACTATGGATGAGATTTTCAGCTCGAGGGTGAAGGTTATCTCCGGATGAGATTTCATCCCGAGGGTGAAGGCCGATCGCACCGGTGAACTGTTGCGGCCGTCAGGTGCTGAAGGCCACGAGAGGTCAAGGTCCACTTCTGCAACAGGTGGAGAGGGCGCCACTGCAGGCGCGGTCAGCGGCTCGGCTCAAATCGCGATAGCGCTTTCGTATTCGGCATTAAAATTTGACGCTGGCAGTGAACAGCAACTTTTCCGCTCTAATGCAGATCCGTTACTTTAATAAAATTTTATGCTGGCAGCGAAAAGCAGGTTTTCTCCTCTAATGCAAATATTTTGTTGTCGTCGGAATGACGAATGCGAGCGCAAATATTTGGCTAGCCCCGAGATTATCGATCTATTTCATACATCTAAATGGTTACGCGCAAGCCATTTTTGGTGTGCAGTGGAGGGTACTTCTGGTACCATTCTCTCTCGTTGTCCGTTTACCTAATCGTGGTCTTTTCGGGAGGCATATGTGGGCGGACGTAGTATGTTGCCAGACCCTTCCTGGAACGTATACTCTCAGAATTTCAACAGTGAACCTCTCTGTGCCGTCTGCCACTGGAGTTGTCACGCATGTCCGTGACGCTCTCGCGCCGACCGAACAATCACGTGACGAAACGCTTCATCGGTCGAACGAGTGTTTTCTAAGATACTTCTTTCGTCGATGAATTACGTTTCCTTAAGATTTACTCAATGAATTCAGACTGACGTCTGCTTTTCCTATAATTTTTCTTATGTGGCCATTCCACTTCAGGTTGCTCCGGATGGTTACTCATAGGCATTTTGCAATAGTTACTGTTTCCATTGTTTTGTCGCCAATAGTGTAAGCGACCATATGGCTACTCTGCACACCACACTTAAGTCCCTGGATCAGGGTTCATAGAATCACCTTCACACTAATTCTCTATTATTCGACTCTCGAACAGTGCGCAGCGTGCGAGCTCTGATTTGCCTGATTTTATTACGGTGATCGTTTCTCGCTATGTAGGTCGGCGTCAACAAACATTTTTCACGTTCGGAGAAGAAACTTGGTGATTCACATTTCGCGAAACGATCCCGCCGCAACGAAAAACGCCTTTGATTTATTGATTTCCACCCCAAATCCTTTATTATGTACGTGACCCTCTTTCCCTATTTCGCAATAATACAAAACGTGCTGCTCTGCTTTGAACTTTCTCGATGTTCTCCGTTAATCCTATCTGGGAAGGATCCCAGACCGCTCAGCAGTACTCCAAAAGAGGACGGACAAGCATAGTGGAGGCTGATCTGTTGCGTCATCCAAGGGTTCTGCCAGTAAAACGCAAACTTTGGTTCGCCTTCCCCACGCCCGCATCTCGTGGTCGTGCGGTAGCGTTCTCGCTTCCCACGCCCGGGTTCCCGGGTTCGATTCCCGGCGGGGTCAGGGATTTTCTCTGCCTCGTGATGGCTGGGTGTTGTGTGCTGTCCTTAGGTTAGTTAGGTTTAAGTAGCTCTAAGTTCTAGGGGACTTATGACCACAGCAGTTGAGTCCCATAGTGCTCAGAGCCATTTGAACCATTTTGCCTTCCCCACATCATTTTCTATGTGTTCTTTCCAATTTAATTTGTTCGTAGTTGTAATTCCTAGGTATTTAGTTGAATTTACAGTCTTTAGATTTGATTGATTTATCGTGTAACCGAAGTTTAACAGATTCCTTTTAGAACTCACGTGTATGACACTTTTCATTATTCAGGGTCAACTGAGAATTTTCGCACCATACAGATACCTATTCTAAATCGTTTTGCAATTGGTTTCGATCTTCTGATGACTTTAATAGACGATAAACGACAGCAAAGGAAATTGGAAATTTGTAGTAAGTCCTGTGGGACCAAA
Organism: Schistocerca nitens; assembly: GCF_023898315.1. Taxonomy (NCBI): domain Eukaryota; kingdom Metazoa; phylum Arthropoda; class Insecta; order Orthoptera; family Acrididae; genus Schistocerca; species Schistocerca nitens. The sequence goes on from NC_064616.1 coordinate 44,379,836, forward strand.
CTCCGAGGTCATCGGTCCCTAAGCTTACACACTACTTAATATAACTTAAACTAACTTACGCTAAGGACAACACACACACCCATGCCCGAGGGAGGACTCGAACCTCCGACGGGGGGAGCCGCGCGGACCGTGACAAGGGGCATCAGACCGCCCGGCTACACCGCGTGGCAAACGACAGCATCATCTGCGAACAACTCAAGACGGATGCTCACATTGTCTCCAAAATCATTTATATAGATAAGGAACAGCAGAGGCCCAGTAACAATTGATGTATACGGGTCATCTGGGTAGAACAGCTCCCACACGTCATATTGGGTTTAGGTGCTCCGAGTTGGGTGGAGGAACTGTGACAGTGCAAACAAATATACACTTTACTGTGATGCGACACTTAACTAAAGTAGTAAGGAGGTGGGGTTCTCGGTGCAATTTTGTTATTAAACTGATATGCAAATTAATTGAATTGGTCAATTAATCACCCATACCACACCCACCCCAGCTCTCGACCATGCCCACCCCACCCACAGATGACGCCATATGTTTTTCTCAGCTGCACGGGTGCCCCAGTTCGTCCCCCTCCCCCCCCCCCCCCGCTCTCCGTTCACCAATGTACACTACTGGCGGAAATTTTAAATTTTGTCGGGAATTTCGAATTATGGTAGGAATTTCGAATTTTGGCTGGAATTTCTATGTCCCAGGCCTGTGCTGACATCTCACCCCACCACCCACCCGGGAATTGGCAGGACATTAAAACTTGCAGTACCCTTTCTGGACCTCAAACTGTTGTGACTTAGCAAGACAGCCAAGTCACAACAAGAGGAAGCCGAAAGGCACGCGTTAAGCTCACGCAGATTGGCGTGAGGTCTGGAACAGTTAAAAGGAAATGAGAACTTAGAAAATGGACGCAGTTGCTGTAATACTTACCTTTAATCCACATTTGTAGAACATCGCTCTTGATGATACATGCTTCACAATATTAATTATCAAAGCTATGGCGCCTTGCTAGGTCGTAGCCAATGACTTAGCTGAAGGCTATGCTAACTATCGTCTCGGCAAATGAGAGCGTATTTTTCAGTGTGGCTTCGCTAGCAAAGTCGGCTGTACAACTGGGGCGAGTGCCAGGACGTCTCTCTAGACCTGCCGTGTGGTGGCGCTCGGTCTGCAATTACTGACAGTGGCGACACGCGGGTCCGACGTATACTAACGGACCGCGGCCGATTTAAAAGCTACCACTAGCAAGTGTGGTGTCTGGCGGTGACACCACACAAACCATGGTCCTCCTCGGCTGAAAGCCCAAGTGTACCCCTCTAACACAATTAAACCACCAGAGGGGCTTGGAATTGATGGGAAATTAAAAATGGCGATGCCCTTTCCGGGAGTAAACCCCTTATTCTACTAGATACCAAGTCCAAGTGCACCCCCTAACACATGGAAACAGGCCAGATGTGGGTGACGATGGTTAGGTTAGTGCACTTCATTTATTTTGGTCGGAAACTGATGCAATGATCTGATCCTAATTACATAACTAATCACAAAGATTGGGCCTAATTGCAGAACTATATGCATAACATTACACAAGGACAACATAAAAGTGCAATACAGCTCAAGAATTGACGCCACCATACAACTGGTGTTATCCTGCTGGGAAAAAATTTCGCAATACCACTCGAAAGTAGTGACAGACACACTCAAACTCTACCATTCACCTACAAGGTGGCGGGAAAAAGGTAGGGGTGTAAGATACTATCTTCATTCTTTTCGGCAGGAACAATGTTCAACTGATGAGATGCTGGTTTTGGACAGAGAAGTGTTTAAAAAGTGCATTATCTGTAAGCATACTGTACCTATCGCTGTCTGACGTCAGAATTCGCTACAGATGGCTCTTCAAAAACCATCTACAGCCCAGGTCACTGAAGCCAATATACACTGTCATAACTGATTGTAAAAATGCATCACAGTTATAATTACACTTAGAAATTGTCATGAGAAAACCAGCACTCGTAATGAACGGATCATAATGCAGCACATGTACTGGGGAAAATCATCATCTTAAAAGACTGCAAAGGGGACGGTAGTTGAACATGTGTTCTCCTCGATGGGCGTCCATAAAACTATCGAAACTTGAGGTTCTCTCCCTTCCCTTCCTCCTTCCCTCACCCACGCCTCCCACCATTCACCTAGTGCGGATGGGGGAGGGGGGGGGCGACACGGTTCTTGAAATGGCCAGATGCTCAGCAGAGCGTCTTGTGTCGCCCCTACCATCCTTCTGAGTCTGCTGGCTGCAACAGGCGTTCCGTTACCCTCTGCGGTATCTAGGAATATACAAGGCATGCCTTGATGTGGCACCCCTTGGCACAAAAGGGAAATTTAGTAGCATAGCCCCGCCCATCCGGAGAAAGGGCCAGATGGTCTGCAGCACTCGGCTTTCCACCATCTGGCTGCCACCTTAATGCGATGATCCTATGCCAACACAATAGTGTGTATAGTCAACTAAACAGTAGGAGATAAAAGGATGGTCACCTCAAGTGCAGCTTGTTCATCTAAAGTATAGTGACACAACCGCCCGTAATGGTTAGTGAGCGCACCTGCGACTGCGACCTGACACAGACTAGGCAGGCCCCCAAAGCCTCCAATAGGTTCATCGTTCTGCGATAGAAAACACTTTAACTTTGACTGTTTTGCTGCGAAAATTACAGATCATAGTGGAATTTTTTCATTATCTCGAAATCGTCCTCGGAATACAAAAAAAGCGAGAATATGAACTTCAAAGTAAGAAAATCATATTAAGCAATTTCTTTCGGGTTGTTGAACAAAGTACATGACTTGAGAGTGGCTCTTGCATTCAGTGTCTGTAAATAAACTGTCATGCACGTGAAGTAACATTAGAGAATACAATCTTTCATGCCATTGGCTCACGTGTCGGAACACACAGTCATTTTACATTCGACAACAACAAGATACAATTCAAAAGAACGCAGCTGTTTTGTACACTATGACAGGTCCCCTTTTACCAATGCGATGTTATATCATACTAGCCTGCCCTGCCCTGTGGAGGTGGGGGATTGAATTTTGGTTAAAAGATATCGCCACAACGGAAAAAAAGGAAACTCTTGTCGAGAATCATTCCGTGGTGCCCTAGCCATCTCTTCCACCCACCAGGCGGCACGTCATTGATATCGATTTGATAGGCTAATTAATTAATTTGATCATGAGAGTCACTTTGCATGGCGAATAATTTTTTATTTTCAACAGTCGGATTACACTCGCCAAGTAGGACAACTGGGAATCCATGGAGGGAACACGATGTTCTTTTCGAGGAACACTATTGAGAAATGACATCTGAAGCTGACCACAGAGGGATTGTACAGTCCACAACGTACATTTCGCGTAGGGAGCGCGCTACGAAAAACTCGATCATAACGCCTATGTTACCATCACCGTGCATAAAAAGCGGTCTTGAGTCTACAGAGGCGCACGCAGATCGCTTGCAGTGTTACGCTTTCAGGAAGAAATGCTGTCCAAAATACTGTCCGCAATTTGGAATCAAGTCTGTCCATTCAACCACATATTTGCTTTGGATCCTGTGGAGACTCTTTTAATTATTACAGCCACTGGTAAATCATATTCGTGCCAGTCTCGTATCTCGAAATGAGCCACCTTTCCTTTTTTCGAACCTATCTACTAAGGATCCTATACACCAAGAACTCCAGAGCTTTTTTTAGAGAGGCCCTCTGCATCTTGTAACTGCTCCTAAGTCTCTGCCCTGCCCTCCCTGCACCTTAGTCTACGTGATCGTCCCAATTTAAGTCTGACTGAACATTGCATGGCATAAACTATACAACTACCACAACACATGCTGGTTGAAATAAATCACAGACGCGATGTTTCTCATTGACAAAAATGTGGAAGACATCGCAACATATGGAAACTGGACGAGTTTGTGGTATTGTAGAGCGCTTCCAGCAGCTGTGCCGTTAATCTCACCTCATATTGCTGTCATGCACACGATCACTGTTTCGGTGTTAGCCAACCGCAGAAAGTGTTGCCTTCTCCACCACGACTCTCCCTCCATCTCGAACAGGCGATGTTAATCAATCCTTATGTGGTGATCAACAGCGTACCAGTGGACTATTGGAATGGAAAAGACACCTTCGATGTACTGTAATAATAAGCATCACAATTGATAGTGCGATCAATTTTAACAATTTTATCGTAATTTCAACACCGACCAATCACATGGAGCATGCTTAGCAGTTTCTGTATCATCGCTTTGTGAGTACCATCGCGAATGTAAGAAGATGACTGTGCAGTACGTCCATTCATTGTTAATTCTCGAAAATATACACCAAAGTATACCAGATAGCGACCTACATATCTCTAGCATTTCGATCATAGCCCGTAATATATGATCTTTCAATATGTGGATGGGAGTCACAGGGCATTCTCGCGTTCTTAGGATAAAGTTAGAGACCGAAAGATCTCCTCGCATTGTCTTTGACCAATGCTCCCTTCAACTAACCCTAAGCATACCACTACATTCTGCATTTCATGTTGGAACAGTGCAAACCGAGGCTGTAACTGCTGTCCCGCACACATCCAAGAGCACAAGATTTCTCCAAATGCGCGAATGTCGACGAGGTTAGCACCCCTTATCGTTGTACAGTAGATATGAAACTGTTGTTCTGGTGTAACAGACGGTTAAGAACAAGAAACGGGTGGTTTTTATGCATGTTGGAGCTCCAGACATATGGAGTTTGTTGCGTTTTACGTAAATCAACTGCGCTGTCAATTCTAAAGTATTGTTCTAAGGTCTGTGGTAATTATCAAGAAGGTATTAGTAAGAGTGAACATAAACATATGCTACAATGTTCTGCGCTGAAAACACTATAATGTTAGATCGTTGCGGTTTCTGACATACTAGTCGTATGGAATGCAACACTGTTACTATCCCTATGTAAGAAATATATTTGCAGCGCATGACATACATTCTTCTTGTAGGTTTCACTACGATTAACTGTGGCGATAAACTGTAATATGAAAAACTACTTCCTTAACAAATAGATTCCTTGTGATAAACGTATAATATAGCTTTCCAGAGGTGTAGAGCTCCCCACTATTCACGTCCGATGACGGTTCAGAAATTATACTACGCTCACATCAGTCCTATATAAAAATGATCTTGAGTAACGGAGAATGTCTCTTACAAGGAAAGAGACAAACGCATAGCAGCGGTGTTTGACATGTGAAATTACACGTCATGCCGACACTAACTTCGTAAACAGGACATCTGTCAAACAGATGTATACCCTGGGATTGTAGTATCTCACGAACACTGTCACTAACTTAGAATCACCGTAGTTATGAGACTGAAGACTCGATTTTATGCCCAATATGCAGCAGGGGGATGGAGTGCCTCTCATAAATCTTCGTTCCTCTAGAGGAATTTGTCGGAACAGGATGAAAGACCTCTGATGGCCGAGAGGTTTGCTGTTAACGATGGCAAGCAGACAGTGCTCTAAGTCATACACAGTACACGCAGTTGTATGCGGGTCGAACACAGGTTATGTCACACAACTGATGCAGCACAACAGAACAACTGCACAAATGGTCAAATGACCTACAGCGTCATGTCCCTCTCTCTCTCTAGATTGTATCATCAGTCTACCATTAAATCCTAACTCGTTACAACTCCATCTCACCCTATAACTCCATCCACTCTCTGTCATCCTTTAACGCATATGCAAGTAAGTTTAGAGGCAGATGGTTCTCTTTTTTTCAGGAAAGTATCAAGGACAGCAGTCAATCTACGTGTGTCACAATTACCTCAATAGACATACAAGAGATTGTTGCTTTGACGAAAAATAAAAGATTGTATCCCTGGTTCACGCTCGTTCTGTGTTCCAAAATTGCTTGTAAATGTAGCACAGCTGCCAACACCTGGCGCAAATGCACTATTTTTACCGTGGTGATACATAGTTTTGATCATTTTGAGACAGATGGATAGTCTGACATGTCCAGTGCCAGCTGCATCCCTCGAAATATATGTTGCTGTTTTTCTTAGGACAGAACTGGGGAGGAAGACGCCAACTTTGTGTTCTTTTTCTTGTTGGTGCTGGCAGTTGCTGTGGGAGACCAAAAAAAAGTTCTGTGAAATAAGTAGAGGCCCTTTCCGAAAACATCCTGTTTTTTGCTGGCAAGTGAATGGAAAACTTGGATGCAGCTGCTAACTCTAGAAAAACACTCATTGTTCAATTATTCAAAATGACAGTCGCAATCGCATTATTTATTTTGCCGCCAACCGGTTTCAACCCGCGATGGGGTCATCTGCAGGGCAATTTACACCATTTGGTGGCTCGCTGGAGTCGTCACCCTGCCTGTGCACGGTTGGTAACTATGAGAGTTACCAGCCGTGCACAGGCAGGGTGATCGAGTTTTTCATAGCGCGGTCCCTACGCGAAATGTACGTTGTGGACTGTAGAATCCCTCTGTGGTCAGATTCAGATGTCATTTCTCAATAGTGTTCCTCGAAAAGAACATCGTGTTCCCTCGATGGATTCCCAGTTGTCCTACATGGCGAGTGTAATCCGACTGCTGAAAATAAAAAAAATATTCGCCATGCAAAGTGACTCTCATGATCAATTTAATTAATTAGCCTATCAAATTGATATCAATGACGTGCCGCCTGGCGGGTGGAAGAGATGGCTTGGGTACCACGGAATGGTTCTTGACAAGCGTTTCTTTTCTTTCGTTGTGGCGATATCTTTTAATCAAATTTCAATCTCCATCTCCACAGGGCGCGACAGGCTCTCGTGATTTGTGCCGTAAACGCTAGTATGATATACCATCACACTGGTAAAAGGGGACCTGTGTACAAACAGCTACGTTCTATTGAATTATAGCTTGTTGTTGTCGAATGTAAAATGATTGTGTGTCTTCTGACATGTGAGCCAATGGCATGAAAATTGTATTCTCTAATGTTATTTCACGTGCGTGACAGTTTATGTACAGTCACTGAGTGCAAGCGACGCTCTCAGGTCGTGTAATTTGTTCAGCAACCTGAAAGAAATTACTTAATATGATTGTTTTCCTTGGAGTTTATACTCTCGCTTTTTCTGTATTCTGAGGACGTTTTCGAGGTAGTGAAAACATTCTGCGGTGATCGGTAATTTTAGCAGCAAAACAGTCAAAGTTAAAGTGTTTTCGATCGTAGAACGGGAGGCCAATTGGAGGCATTGGGGGCCTGCCCAGTCTGTCAGCTCGCCACCGCAGTTGCGTTCCCTAACCCTTAGCAGCGGCTGTGTGACTATAATTTAGATGAACAAGCTGCACAAGGTGACCATCCTTTTATCTCCTACTGTTTAGTTGACTATACACACTATTGTGTTTGTGTAGGATCGTCGCCTTAAGGTGGCAGCCAGATGGTGGAAAGCCGAGAACAAGCTGCACTTGAAGTGACCATCCTTTTATCTCCTACTGTTTAGTTGACTATAAACACTATTGTGTTTGCGTAGGAGCGTCGCCTTAAGGTGGCAGCCAGATGGTGGAAAACCGAGTGCTGTGGACCATCTGGTCCTTTCTCTGGATGGGTGGGGTTATTCTACTAAATTTCCCTTTTGTGCTAAGGGGCACCGCATCAAGGCATGCCATGTATAATCGCGAGATACCGAAGAGTGTAGCGGAGCGCCTGGTTCAGCCAGTGGCTTTAAAAGGGTGGTAAGGGGGATGCGAGATGCTCGGGAAGACGTGTCCTATCCTGTAGGTGGATGGGGGGGACGCAGGGGGAAGGGACATAGGGGGGGGGGATGGGAGAGGGCCTCAATTTTCGGCAGTTTGAGGCGAACACACGTTCAACTACCGTCGCCTTTGTAGTCTTTTAGGATGACGATTTTCCCCAGTACATGTGCTGCATTATGACCCGTTCATTACGAGTGCTGGTTTTCTCATGACAATTTCGAAGTATAATTAAAACTGTGATGCATTTTTCCAATCAGTTGTGACAGTGTGTATTGGCTTCAATGACCTGGGCTGTAGATGGTTTTTGAGAAGGCATCTGTAGCGAACTCTGAGGTCAAACAGCGATAGATGCAGTATGGTTACAGGTAATACAGTTTTTAAACACTTCTCTGTCAAGAACCAGCATCTCATCAGTTAAACATTGTTCCTGCCAAAAAGAATAAAGATAGTATCTTACACCTCTGCCTTTTTCCCGCCACTTTGTAATTGAAGGGTAGAGTTTGTGTGTGTCTGTCACTAGTTTCGAGTGGTATTGCGAAATTTTTTCCCAGCAGGATAACACCAGTTGTATGGTGGCGTCAATTTTTGAGTTGTATTGCACTTTTATGCTGTCCTTGCATAATGTTATGCATATAGTTCTGCAATTAGGTCCAACCTTTGTGATTAATTATGTAATTAGGATCAGATCTTTGCGTCAGTTTCCGACGAAAATAAATGAAGTGCGCTAACCTGACCATCCTCACCCACATCTGGCCTGCTTCCATGTGTTAGGGGGTGCACTTGGGCTTTCCATCGAGTAGAATCAGGGGTTTACTCCCGGAAAGGGCATCGCCATTTTTAATTTCCCATCAGTTCCAAGTGCCTCTGGTGGTTTAATTGTGTTAGGGGGGTACACTTGGGCTTTCCGCCCAGGAGGACCAGGGTTTGAGGCCCGGAAAGGGTGCTGACAGTTTTCATGTCCTGTCAATTCCCAGGTGTGGGGGGGTGGGGTGGGATGTCAGCAGAGCCCTCAGACAAAGAAATTCCCGTCAGAATTCGAAATTCCCAACAAAATTCGAAATTCTCGCCAAAATTCAAAATTTCCGCCAATAGGTTAGGTTGTGGTTAGGAGGAGGGGAGGGGGAGGGGTGGGGGAGGGACTGGGGCACACGTGCAGCTGAAAGAAACACGTGACGTCATTTGGGGTTGCGATGGGCGTGGGAGTGGGGGTCGGCGGGAGCTGGTGTAATTAATTGATCAATTTAATTAATTTGCATATCAATTTGCACCGAGAACCCCATCTCCCTACTACTAGCTAAAGTTGTACAGCAACTCGTTGGATGGTCTTGTGGACAGATACAAGATACCAAGTCGTGCGTCACTGTGTACAATGTCAACAAGACTATGCCCATCCTGGGCGCTACACTCTCATTCACAGTGGTAATCACTTGTCCCTACGCGAAGGCTGTAGGCGACTCCATTTGTAGGCTGTCTCGCAGGCTGATCTCCACTACGAACTGTAGCTACGAACTGCAATCCCGGAAGTCCGTACTAGAACTGTCGTACGCCAACGCCGAACGTGGATCGTCCGTTGCTGACTGTGGCCACCGCTTATCACAATGCGGATGTCCATCTCATTGGCGGCGGCGCTAAGGTTGCTGATTGGGCCGCGCTTTTGGTTGGCGACGAACTTCAAAACGTCGTCCGTGGTGCCTGTCAGAAACTGTCTCAGAGAGCCAGCTCCAGTTGCGTCCATTGGCTAGGACACAACAACACGACCTTGGGGAACGCCAGAAATCACTTCTGTTTTATTCGATGATGCTTCATCAGTTACTACGAACTGTGACACCTCTGACAGGAAATCATAAATGCAGTTGCATAACTGAGACGATAGCCGGTCGCGGTGGCCGTGCGGTTCCAGGCGCTGCAGTCCGGAACCGCGGGACTGCTACGGTCGCAGGTTCGAATCCTGCCTCAGGCATGGATGTGTGTGATGTCCTTAGGTTAGTTAGGTTTAAGTAGTTCTAAGTTCTAGGGGACTGATGACCTAAGATGTTAAGTCCCATAGTGCTCAGAGCCACCTGAGACGATATTCCATAAGCACGCTATCTGATTACAAGTTGCCTATAAGATACAGACTCAAAAGCCTTCTGGAAATCTAGAAATACAGAATCAGTTTGAATTTGCTTGTGGATAGCACTCAACACTTCGTGTGAGTAAAGAGCTAGTTGTGTTTCACAAGAAGAATGTCTTCTAAAACGGTGTTGACTACTCTTCGAGGTAATTGTTCGAACACAATATATGTATCAGAATCCTGGTGGATATCAACGTTCATGATATGGACCTGTAATTTTTGCCTTTCTTGAATATTGGTGTGACCTGTGCAGCTTTCCAGTCTTTGGGTATGTGTCTTTCGTCGAGCGAGCAGTTGCATGTGATTGTTAAGTATGGAGCTATTGCATCAGTATACTCTGAAAGGAACCTGATTGGTATAGATTCCAGACCCGGAGACTTCCTTTTATTAAGTGATTTAAGTTTTTTTCACTACTTTGAGGATATCTGCTTCCAAGTTACTCATGTTGGCAGCTGTTCTCGATTCGAATTGTGGAATATTTACTTCGTTTGGTGAAGGAATTTCGGAAGGCTGTGTTTAGTAACTCTGCTTCAGCAGCAGTGTCATCGATAGTACTTCCATTGTTATCGCTCAGAGGAGATATTGACTGTGCCTCGCCACTAGCATACTTCTCGTACGACCAGAATGTCTTTGGATTTTCTGCCAGGTTTCGCGTATTTATGTGCAGTACGTTACATTTATTTATGTTCAGTTTCATACATATTCATTAAAGTCGTATCACACGCCCTCGGGTACTCCTGAGATTACTTTTACATCTGTCCATACTGTTTCGTTAAGAACGACATGTTGAGTTCATAGTCCCGAATCCAATCACAAATCTGGCCTGATGTTCGGTAAGCTCGTATTTCGGTCGCTAAACGACAGTGTGGAATAGTATAGAATGCCAGCCTGAAGTCGAGGAACTTCACATCAAATCTGAGCCATTGTCTATGGTGCTCTCGATCTCAAAGACGAACAGACAGAGCTTAGTTTTACACGATATCTGTTTGCTGAATCCGTTTTGATTTCTGTAGAGGGGATTTTCGTTCTCCAGAAACGTCATAGTATTTGAGTATTTACTTTTTCGCTGTTCTCGTAGATGGGTGTCTGTGAGTTGAAATTTAGACTAACGTTTGTGGAAACAGTGTGAGTTGTCAAGCGGTCATTTGGTGATCTCAACTAGCTCCAGAGGGAGACTTTTTTTTAAATTCTGTTGTTTCCAGGCAAAGCCCATTTCACCAGAAAGATTTATGTGACATAATGATACAAACAGGACGTTTACTTTGCTTCATTATAAAATATAAAACACGAGTGTGCGAGATACAAAGCATATTAGTCTAACTACACCATTACCATAAAAGCCACAAATTTTATAATACAGACTCTAATTATATGTAGGGTGTCTCCAACTTTTTGCGTCAGACTGAAAGAGGTGATAGTGGATCCACAACCGATTATATTAAGATAGGGAACCAATGTTGGGAAATGCATATTTATTGTGTTATGGGCATACACAGCGGACACCGTTAACAACAGCGTAGCTCATATGACATTATTTGCTGCCTCCCCATTTGACTTGACCATGTTACCTGATGTTCCTGCGAGATGTGCTCCCACAGTTCTTGGACACTGTGCCACTTACTGTCCACGAAATGATGTGGCTTCAACACGACGATACACCAGCCAACTTCGATGTGTTAATTTCCACGAGCACCTGAAGAACACGTACCCTCATTGTTGGATAGGAAAGGGAAGTCTGACCCATGACTAGCACAATCGCCGGATCTCACACATCTGGACTTTTTCAAAAAAATGGTTCAAATGGCTCTGAGCACTTTGGGACTTAACATCTGTGGTCATCAGTCCCGTAGAACTTAGAAATACTTAAACGTAAGTAACCTAAGGACATCACACACATCCATGCCCGAGGCAGGATTCGAACCTGCGACCGTAGCTGTCGCGCGGTTCCGGACTGAGCGCCTAGAACCGCTAGACCACCGCGGCCGGCTCTGGACTTTTTCCTGTGGGGCTACATCAAGGAGCTGGAGTATGAAGCCATCATAGAAATAATTGAACACCTGCGTGCTAGGGTCCAAGCCGCCTGTCTCCTGATACAACAGACACCGGTGATCATTGAGAGAGTGCGGCAAAACTTCATGAGCCGTTGACATGCATGCATTGAGACTGGCGGTTATCACTTTGTACACTCACTATGAGCTACGTTGCTGTTCAGCGATATACGCTGTGTCCATAAAACAATAAATATGCGTTTCCGGCAGGTTCCCTATAATCGGTTATGGGTTCACTATCACCTATTTCAATTTGACCCAAAAGGTTTGAGACGTCCTGTATACAGGGTGATTTTGCTACATGGGGCCAAACTGCAGGAAACAATCCCTGACAGGATAAGGGGCAAACAAGGGTCACATCGACATATAGATGTAAATGCGTTCCAAGGCTATTAGTGTTTTAGCTCCATGCCAAGGAGGTTCAAAAATGGCTCTGAGCACTATGGGACTTAACATCTGAGGTCATCAGTCCCCTAGAACTTAGAACTCCTTAAATCTAACTAACCTAAGGACAGCACACACACCCATGCCCGAGGCAAGATTCGATCCTGCGACCGTAGCGGACGCGCGGTTCCAGACTGAAGCGCCTAGAACCGCACGGCCACAAAGGCCGGCTGCCAAGGAGGGCAGTGAGCTGAAGCACTAACATGTAGTAGCCCCATTAGTCTTCGGTCAGTGGAGGCAGTGTCACCCGCAGGAAGTGCACATACGCCTCGCCTTTGAGACTTTCTGGAAGGATAACTGGCTCGGCGAGGCAGCCGCCAATAATCCCCGCCCACACGCTGAGGCTGAGCGGTGCTGACAGTTCGCTGCCACCGTACTGTAGCGATTCTCCATAGCCCACAGGTGGGTGTTCTGAAGTTTGACGATACCTCACCTCACAAGAGTAGCCTCATCTGTGAACAGGATGGATGACAGAAACGCCAGAACTGTCCTGGCCTGTGCGACGAACCAGCGACACAACCGTCACTGCGGAGGCATGTCCCTAGGTACGACGGCACGCATTGTAAGTGGTACGAACAGCGACAGCTGTCGTGTAGAATGTCCCACACGGTCGTCTGGCTTACTCCCTGCTGTCGGGCCACCTCCCTGGTGCTGGTTACCGGGAACACCGTCAAAGATTTTTTTATCTCCCCTTTAAGTGGATGTACTTCCCTTTTAACGCATTTCGAGCCAACCTTATCCTCCAAAAGATGGTTTCCTGCACTTTGTCTCCAAGTAGCAGAATCATCGTGTATGAAATATTAGGAAAGCTTCCCATATTTTAAAGCTTCATCCTGTAAAGGCTGTTGAAATGGCATATACATATGACAGCGGACCTAGCCATGGAACTAATTAGGGGAGGCCACGAAGTTGGGATCACGGATTTATGGTTCAAATGGCTCTGGGCACAATAGGACGTAACTTCTAAAGTCATCGACCCCATAGAAGTTAGAACTACTTAAACTTAACTAACCTAAGGACATCACACACATCAATGCCCGAGGCAGGATTCGAACCTGCGACCGTAGCGGTCGCGCTGTTCCAGTCTGTAGCGCCTAGAACCGCTCGGCCACCCCGGCCGGCTATTATTTGCACATTGCTCTCCCATTACCTCATTATTCTGGAGGATGCCTCGGAAATTGCACGGATGTAAAGCAGATCTGTCTTGGTTTGGCACGAAGGTGTAACTTCTCAGAATAGGCATGGGAGGACACCTGAACTGAGGCAGTCGCAAGCCGTTCTGCGGCAAAGCCGTCCACGTGTAAGGAAGCCGCTGCAGTGCCGTCGGAAGCTAACCGCGGCTCTTTTTGTGGAACTGCCTCAACATCTAAACACCACAGCTCTCTTACCTCTCCACTTTCGAGGGAGTAGAGAAACAGAAGTGAATATTGGAAAGAACATTACAAGTTGCTTTCTTAGTGACATCTGCAAACGTATACAGTTCATAAAGTAAAAAATGTTTAGAAAATAAAGTAAAGGTTAACTGGCCGTCTATGTTATATAAATCTTCCTCTCTGGTAAGTTTCGCAGTTTTCTTACTCACGAGAAGCACCTCAATAGGTAAAAACAGCTTGGATAAGAAATTAAAAAAATAACAATTTTCACATGGTCTAACTCAGCTCATCTCTTTGCATCTGCAAGTTGTTTTGATTAAACTTGCACTAATTTTTTAACGAAGGTAGGCTGTCATGAAATGTTTCTGTTGCGAAAAATAGCATTAAATAAAATCTGAATTTAGTCAAACGAAGCCTAATACGGTCCTAAAGGTGGACCAGCCTCTGTAATGAACGTACTACTACGTCATAAAATAAACCACTGATGTGTGCGATTCACGTAAAAGGGAAAGCTGCTTATAACTTGAATTAGTCTTTGGTAAAGTGCGGAAAGTGATCTGAAACTGGCTCTTCCCGATTGCGAGTCCAGTGCCTTAAGCATCCTGCCCCCACACTCTGTCATTCGGAATAGGACAAATCAATAGAATACACGACTGATTGTTTAAAGTGATCCTTTATATCACTTCTGCGAATATTGACCTCTCGTCCCGTGACACCCTGTTTGTAGCGATGCATTAATCTGAGCGTCCCATTACTTCAGATCATTCGATAACCAAGTTGCTATCGTCATTGAATAATTGTAAAGAAGTGGAGGACGATCCAGGAAGGATTTGACGCAATGAATGCCATCCCGTCCTGAGCTACAGAAAGTGAAACGTTCGTTCCATCACATCATAGGAGCTTCCCATTTGCGGCCGCGCCCAGAATCCACACATTCTTAGTGATGTGCGGAGCTCGAGACAAATTACGGGAAAAAATTGCCTCACAGATTTACTCGGGAAGTTTTATTGGTGGACCCGCATAAATCTTCATCTTCAGGGTGGGAAGGAGCGCCTGGTCCCCGGCACGAATCCGCCCGGCGGATTTGTGTCAGGGTCCGGTGAACCGGCCAGTCTGTGGATGGTTTTTAGGCGGTTTTCCATCTGCCTCGGCGAATGCGGGCTGGTTCCCTTATTCCGCCTCAGTTACATATGTCGGCGATTGCTGCGCAAACAAGTTCTCCACGTACGCGTACACCACCATTATTCTAGCACTCAAACATAGGAGTTACACTCGTCTGGTGTAAAACGTTCCCTGGGGTGTCCACTGGGGGCCAAACAGCACAATAACCCTGAGTTCGATGTGGGGCGGCGGAGGGGTGAAGTGGACTGCGGTAGTCGTCGTGGGGTTGTGGACCACTGCGGCTGCGGTGGGGACGGAGCCTCTCCGTCGTTTCTAGGTTCCCGGTTAACATACAATACAATACAATACAATACAATACAATCTTCATCACTGACACATTATTAAATCAGTGTAAATAAGAGTGGCTATCCTCACCACCCTTGTCTCGTGAGACACGGCTGAAATTGTCACTACTCCTAAACCACTAATAACTGCCCTCTAGTGATCCAGCCACTTAAAAAAATACTCAAATATTCGAAGAGTGGACTGGAAAATGAACACCGCAATCAGTCATTACACTTTCTCCAACTTTTTCCAGCAGCTCGTGCTGATAATGTGCTCGATAAACGAAACAGTTTGAGGTCAAAAATAAGGTGGACACACACAAAAACACCCCACTTCAAGTTTCCACGGGAAGAAACAGAATCTTATTCCAAATTATTCTCTGATGCGAATTTCGCGACAGCAGCTGCAACGGGTATAGATATATTAGTCAGCTGTGGCATACGAAAATTTTATGCCGGACACGGTTTCGAACCCGGATTTCCCGCTAATCGCGAGCCCTCGCCTGACCGATTTCGGCCCGATTAGGGGACCACTCGTGATAAGCGTTAAGTCGGGGTTCCAGTGCCGGTTCGGCATAAATTTTCGTACGTCACAGCTGACTAATACATCTATACCCGTTGCAGCTGAAGTCATGAAATTTGCAGTCAGTAAAGAATTTGGAATAGTATTTCATACAGGTACTGATCGTGAAATTGTATCTAAGAAACATAATTTATTGTCTTCTTTCGGATCTCACAAAGGCCGCCTCGATCATTAAACAACATCTCCAGCTTGTTAATGGCTCCACGCTCTGCTATGATCCCTCTTCGCAAATGAGCAAGCCCAATTCCATATTCGCGCACGGGAACGCACTTTCGAACTCTTTCAAACATTTCTGTGCAGGTAGAACAACTACATTGATCACTCGCTCCTGACCTTATACACTGAAAAATCATCATCCCCGCTTCACTGGGTCCGCGACTCTTTTCCTACACATTAAACGGCTGCCCATCGACTTCTTAATTTCGCGAACTCCAAAACCGCTCCATAAAAATTATTTAAACATTCACGCCATTTAGCCAATTATTATTTGAAACCGAATTCATGCATCCCCGTTAGAAATGTTTTACTGCCACTAATAGAATTCTTCAGTAAAGAACTGTTTCTTGCCAGGGCTTTTCAGAGTATATTTCCAGCAAAGTATGGAGGACACCTGTCATCATGGGGAAATCACTTGACCTTAATGTAACCAGACGACAACCCACTCTGAAGGACTATTGAAAGTCTGAATCAACATTTCCAGGCTGGGCAAAACCATCTTCCCCCAGTTACTGAAAACTCTCTCCGACGTCCATAACAGCCAAAGGATGACCCGAGGGACGCGGCTGGGAATAATAATGTACGTTACGAAATATCCTCAGGACATCGAGTAGCAACATTTTGTAGTACTGTAGGGCCACGACACTGTGTAAGGTCCATGTCTCACGAGTTTTGCAAAGTCGTTGTACTTCCTCCGTCCATTCTACGTAAAAGCTAATGTCATATTAAAACACGGTGCCCGTATGTGGAACGGAAGATGGAAATCGAATTTCCGTGTTGCTATGCTGATTAGGTTTCCTGACTTACTCCTAAATTACGCCTGGGATCATGAAGAACTGCAGTTTCGCCATCAGATGTGCGAATTCAAATCAAATAGCTCTGAGCACTATGGGACTTAACTTCTGAGGTCATCAGTACCCTAGAATTCAGAACTACTTAAATCTAACTAACCTAAGGACATCACACACATCCATGCCCGAGTCAGGAATCGAACCTGCGACTGTAGCGGTCGCGCGGCTCCAGACTGTAGCACCTAGAACCGATCGGGCACCCCAGCCGGCAGATGTACGAATTATTTTTCATTCTTTCCCGGCTTTGATCGTAGGGACCACCATCACGGGAAGAATCCTAACAAAAATTAAATATTACACATAACATCAAGTTAGTAGGTAAAGTAACTATATGAACGTAATTACAAATGCAGTGCATTAGAGGAACAAAGAGTTCATCTTTTCTTTTGATGACATGACAGTTAACGAAGTTGCAATATGTTTACACAATCTTACATAATACATCAAGACTCTAAAAATAATAAAACTGGCCTCACAATATCTCACAACCGTAATGAAAGAACCACCGTGACGAATGATCACAGTCAAACAAAGGAAATTCGGAGCTATTGCAAAAAATGGTTCAAATGGCTCTGCGCACTATGGGACTTAACATCTATGGTCATCAGTCCCCTAACTAACCTAAGGACATCACACACATCCATGCCCGAGGCAGGATTCGAACCTGCGACCGTAGCATGTTTTCTTTGGGATTGGAATTATTATATTCTTCTTGACGTCTGAGGGTATTTCGCCTGTCTCATACATCTTGCTCACCAGATCGTAGAGTTTTGCAAGGACTGGCTCTCCCAAGGCTGTCAGTAGTTCTAATGGAATGTTGTCTACTCCCGCGGCCTTGTTTCGACTCAGGTCTTTCAGTGCTCTGTAAAACTCTTCACGCAGTATCATATATCCTATTTCATCTTCATCTACATTCTCTTTCATTTCTATAACATTGTCCTCAAGAAAATCGCCCTTGTATAAACCCTCTATATACTCCTTCCAACTTTCTGCTTTCCCTTCTTTGCTTAGAATTAGGTTTCCATCTGAATTCTTGATATTCATGCAAGTGGTTCTCTTTTCTCCAAAGGTCTCTTTAATATTCCTGTACGCAGTATCTGTCATACCCCTAGTGAGATAAGCCTCTACATTCTTACATTTTTCCTCCAGCCATCCCTGCTTAGACATTTTGCACTTCGTGTCGATCTCATTTTTGAGACGTTTGTATTCCTTTTTGCCTGCTTCATTTACTGCCTTTTTATATTTTCTCCTTTATCAATTAAATTCAATATTTCTTCTGTTACCCCAGGATTTCTACTAGCCCTCGTCTTTTTACCTACTTGATCCTCTGCTGCCTTCACTACTTCATCTCTCAAAGCTACCAATTCTTCTCCTACTGTATTTCTTTCGGCCATTCTCGTCAATCGTTCCCTAACGCTCTCCCTGAAACTCTCTACAACCCCTGGTTCTGTTAGTTTATCTAGGTCTTATCTCCTTAAATTCCCACCTTTTTTCAGTTTCTTCAGTTTTACTCTACAGTTCATAACCAATAGATTGTGGTCAGAGTCCACATCTGCCCCTGGAAATGTCTTACAATTTAAAACCTGGTTCCTAATCTCTGTCTTACCATTATATAATCTATCCGTTACCTTTTAGTATCTCCAGGGTTCTTCCATGTATACAACCTTCTTTCATGATTCCTGAACCAAGTGTTAGCTATGATTAAGTTATGCTCTGTGCAAAATGCTACCAGGCGGCTTCCTCTTCCATTCCTTACCCCCAATCCATATTCACCTACTATGTTTCCTTCTCTCTCTTTTCCTACTATCGGATTCCAGTCACCCATAACTATTAAATTTTCGTCTCCCTCCATTATCTGAATAATTTCTTTTATCTCATCATACATTTCATCAATTTCTTCGTCATCTGCAGAGCTAGTGGCCGGCCGCGGTGGTCTAGCGGTTCTAGGCGCGCAGTCCGGAACCGCGCGACTGCTACGGTCGCAGGTTCGAATCCTGCCTCGGGCATGGATGTGTGTGATGTCCTTAGGTTAGTTAGGTTTAAGTAGTTCTAAGTTCTAGGGGACTGATGACCACAGATGTTAAGTCCCATAGTGCTCAGAACCATTTGAACCATTTTTTGCAGAGCTAGTTGGCATATAAACATGTACTACTGTAGTAGGCGTAGACTTCGTGTCTATCTTGGCCACAATAATGCGTTCACTATGCTGTTTGGAGTAGCTTACCCGCACTCCTATTTCGTATTCATTATTAAACCTACTCCTGCATTACCCCTATTGAATTTTGTATTTATAACCCTGTATTCACCTGACCAAAAGTCTTGTTCCTCCTGCCACCGAACTTCACTAATTCCCACTATATCTAACTTTAACCTATCCATTTCCCTTTTTAAATTTTCTAACGTACCTGCCTGATTAAGGGATCTGACATTCCACGCTTCGATCCGTAGAACGCCAGTTTTCTTTATCCTGATAACGACGTCCTCCTGAGTAGTCCCCGCCCGGAGATCCGAATGGGGGACTATTTTACCTCCGGAATATTTTACCCAAGAGGACGCCATCATCATTTAATCATACAGTAAAGCTGCATGCCCTCGGGAAAAATTACGGCTGTAGTTTCCCCTTGCTTTCAGCCGTTCGCAGTACCAGCATAGCAAGGCCGTTTTGGTTAGTGTTAAAGGCCAGAGCAGTCAATCATCCAGACTGTTGCCCCTGCAACTACTGAAAATGCTGCTGCCCCTCTTCAGGAACCATAAGTTTGTCTGGCCTCTCAACAGATACCTCTCCGTTGTGGTTGCACATACGGTACGGCTATCTGTATCACTGAGGCACGCAAGCCTCCCCACCAACGGCAAGGTCCATTGTTCATGCAACAAGTCTACTAAAGAGACAGCTTACACTACACTCGTTCGTCCTCTGTTAGAATATTGTTGCGCGGTGTGGGATCCTTACCAGGTGGGATTGACGGAGGACATCGAAAGGATGCAAAAAAGGGCAGCTCGTATTGTATTATCACGCAATAGGGGAGATAGTGTAGCAGATATGATACGCGAGTTGGGATGGAAGTCATTAAAACAAAGACTTTTTCGTCGTGGCGAGATCTATTTACGAAATTTCAGTCACGAACTTTCTCTTCCGAATGAGAAAATATTTTGTTGAGCCCGACCTACATAGGTAGGAATGATCATCAAAATAAAATAAGAGAAATCAGAGCTCAAACAGAAAGGTTTAGGTGTTCGTTTTTCCCGCGCGCTGTTCGGGAGTGGAATGGTAGAGAGATAGTATGATTGTGGTTCGATGAACCCTCTGCCAAGCACTTAAATGTGAATTGCAGAGTAATCATGTAAATGTAGATGTAGATGTAGACCGGTAAATTATGAAGAATAATTCGTACAACTGATGGCTAAAATGCAGTTATTCAAGTTCCTGACAACCGTAGCAAGTCACATCAGTGAAATATTACTCCTGAGAAACGGCAGGAGGATTATTTCAGCATTAAACGGCGGATTTCTTTGCAAATTCATCTTCAAATTAGTTAAGGCAGCATTTCTAGGAACGTCCAAGTCGATGTGACGTTAAACACCATCCTTTGTGTCTGACAAATCCACATGGTACCATTCTATTTAGATCTGATTAATTAAACGCTAGCTTTGGTTTCCCTTCTTTCTCTTCGTTTGTCTTAATCATTATACTTAATTTTACTGTGCGTTCATTTTCTCTTCAAGTTGGAGATAACTGGCCTACATCCAGCCACTTGCAGTAGCTTACCCTAGGAGAGTTTATTTCTTCTGGGATAATGTTAGTGAAAAGTGTATTCTTGTACTAAAATGGAAAGCGTATTACTTGACTGTATGAACAGAGTAGGGTTACATTATACTTACACCGCCAGCTACCATACTGTGCATGGCGGAGCGTACCTTTGTACCAGTGCCAGTCATTCTCTTTTCTGTCCACTCGCAAATGGAATGAGGGAAAATCGACCGTACGAGCTTTGATTTCTTTTATCTTGTCTTCTCGGTCCCTAAGCGAGATGTTCGGTGGTAGCAGTAGCATCATTCTGCAGTCTGACGCAAAAGCCGGTTCTTCAAATTTCCTCAATAGCATTTCGCGAAAATAACGTCTTCTTCCCTCCAGCAATTTCCATAAGAGGCCACGGAGCGTTTCCGTGATAATCACGCGCTGATCGAACCTACTGATGACAAATCTAGCAACACACCTAAGAATTGCTTCAAGGTCTTCAAATAATACGACCGCGCAGGGACCGCAAATACTCGAGCAACACTCAAGAACAGATCGGACAAGTGTCTGCATTCAGTCTCTTCATGAACGAGACACATTTCCCTACAATTCTCCCAATAACCCAAAGTGGAGTGTTCTGTCGGCCGGTGTGGCCGAGCGGTTCTAGGCGCTTCAGTCTGGAACCGCGCGACCACTGCGGTCGCAGGTTCGAATCCTGCCTCGTGCATAGATGTGTGAGATGTCCGTAGGTTAGTTAGGTTTAAGTAGTTCTAAGTTCTAGTGGACTGATGACCTCAGATGTTAAGTCACATAGTGCTCAGAGCCATTTTTTGGGAAACGTTCTTGATTCATATGTTGTGCGGCTGTACAATTTCCGTACCGATGCGCTACCATGCCTAAGCTGACTGCCACTGTTTTCATATCTTAGACGGCCTGAATGAAAAGAGCTTTCCCCAGTCTGTGGGTCAGATAAGTACTGAAATGCCATCGGCGTATCATGTTATTATTCTACCCACTCTCAGACCGTGGGGATGCATGGACTACGATCCCACTTGCAGGGAACCACGGGTTTGGATGGATATTGGGGAAGGTAGTAGAAATCGCAACATTAGCAAAAGATTTGGAAACTAGCACAAAGAGATATATTCTGAAACTATCCACTGACGTAGACACATTCATAGAGTGACCTGTAGAGATAGCATTCGCCTATAGCTGCGTAACTTGAAGTGAGAACACTTCGGAGTGAGAAACCTGAATTATGAGAACTAGGTCTGGGAAACAAAAGACAGCGGTAAGGGGGGGGGGGGGGCGAATTTGGTGGACCTTAACGCAAGGCTGGCGCCGCTGCCCTTCCGTAGTATCGCGAAATACTCGCGATAACGAAACACCAAACGACCGAAAGGACGATCGAATTCTAGCATCATTATTAGACTGTTCCCGAAGTCACGAACCGTTAAGCTTCACTGTCGCTTGACGAAGCTTACCTATGGACAACAGGCGGTTGCGGGCGAGACGGAAACTACAAGGGTCACTCAAAAAGAAATGCACAATATTTTTTTTTAAATCCATCTTTTATTCTGCATGTTGGAAAGTTTTTAGAGTGTGTAGATACATCCTTTAGGAACAATATTTTCATTTCTCCACATAATTTGCACTCCCCTCAACTGCCTTACGCCATCTTGGAACCAGCGCCTGTATACTCGCACGGTAAAATTCTGGACCAACCTGTTGGAGCCACTATTTGACAGCGTGCACAAGGGAGTCATCATCTTCAAACCTCTCCACCAAGAGTCTTTCAGTTTCCCAAAGAGATGATAGTCACATGGAGCCAGGTCAGGTCTGTAAGGCGGGTGTTTCAGTATTGTCCATCCGAGTTTTGTGATCGCTTCCCTCGTTTTTTGACTGACATGCATTGTCGTGCAACAACAAAACATCCTGCTTTTGCCGATGTGGTTGAACATGAGTCAGTCGAGCTTGAAGTTTCTTCAGTGTTGTCACATATGCATCAGAATTTATGGTGGTTCCACTTGGCATGATGTCCACAAGCAAGAGTCTTTCGGAATCGAGAAACACTGTAGCCATAACTTTTCCAGCAGAATGTATGATTTTGAATTTTTTTTCTTGGGTCAATTTGCATGATGCGCCGGCCAGAGTGGCCGTGCGGGTCTAGGCGCTACAGTCTGGAACTGCGTGACCGCTACGGTCGCAGGTTCGAAACCTGCCTCGGGCATGGATGTGTGTGATGTCTTTAGGTTAGTTAGGTTTAAGTAGTTCTAAGTTCTAGGGGACTGATGACCGCAGCAGTTAAGTCCCATAGTGCTCAGAGCCATTTGAACCATTTTTTTGCATGTTGCAACTCCATTGATTGCCTCTTCGTCTCTGGTGAAAAATGATGGATCCATGTTTCATCAGCCGGTCGCAGGTTCGAATCCTGCCTTGGGCATGGATGTTTGTGATGTCCTTAGGTTAGTTAGGTTTAAGTAGTTCTAAGTTCTAGGGGACTGATGTCCACAGATGTTAAGTCCCATAGTGCTCAGAGCCATTTGAATCATGTTTCATCACCTGTCACAATTCTTCCAATAAATTCATCTCCACCATTCTCGTACTGTTCCAAAAGTTCGCTGCATACCGTTTTTCTTGTTTCTTTGTGAGCCACTGTCAACATTCTGGGAACGCACCTGGCACAAACCTTTTTTAACGCCAACACTTTCAGTATTCTGCAAACACTTCCTTCCCCTATCCGAACGTAGCGTGACAATGCGTTCACTGTGATGCGTCTGTCAGCAGTCACCAATTCGTTAACTCTCTGCACATTGTCTGGATGTGTGCAGCACGAGGCCTACCGCTGCGAGGACAATCCTCAATATTGCCGTGCCCGCTTTCATCACGTAACCCGCTTGCCCACCGACTTACTGTACTGCGATCAACAGCAGCATCCCCATACACCTTTTTCAACCTCTTGTGGACGTTTCCCACTGTCTCGTTTTCACAGCACAGGTATTCTATGAGAGCACGTTGCTTCTGACGAACGTCAAGTGTAGCAGCCATCTTGAAGACATGCTGTGATGGCGCCACTCACGGGAACAGGTTGAACTAAGTTTGAAAACAAGCGGGAAGGATGTATCTACGTACTGGTTCAAATGGCTCTGAGCACTATGGGACTTAACATCTGAGGTCATCAGTCCCCTAGAACTTAGAACTACTTAAACCTAACTAACCTAAGGACATCACACACATCCATGCCCGAGGCAGGATTCGAACCTGCGACCGTAGCAGTATCGCGGTTCCGGACTGAAGCGCCTAGAACCGCTCAGCCACCGCGGCCGGCTATCTACGTACTGTAAAACTTTCACACATGCAGAATGAAAACTGTATTTTTACAAAAACAGTGTGCATTTCTTTTGGAGTGACCCTCGTAGTTGGCCTCCCAACCAAAAAGGCGTTCCAGAATGGTCTCGAGAGGCGATGCTCAGGGGCTTTGTTAGCTGGTTGGCACGTCACACTACGGCTGAAAGATGTAGTTCCGGTGCCAACTTGCTGGGTGGCCAAGCGGCTAGATGTCGCCTGCTGGGCCATAGATCTGACCATTTCCATAAATTTTCTAACCTGGCGGAACTTCGGCCATTGGGAAGGTGGAATTTTCTGTGTTCGTGCGCGCCTTAAGAGGAAAAAGACGCTCCACTGAAACTTTAATCTTTGAACGGACGCCACATTTTGAACAATTTATTAATTCCTCGCAAAATGACGGCAGCCGAGATCTGTTTACAGATTTCTGTTGCTCTATATGTAGGGGTATAGTATTACAAGGTTTCTTTCGTTTCCGTAATTATTTAGCTGTTTTAATTCGCAGTTGAATCATTAGATACTTCGAAATAAAATTGATATGCAAATTGTGGATAGAGCAGAGGTTTGTTCCTCATCAAAAGATCACGAATATGTCACCTGTTTTCATATTCATTAATTACTCTCAACTCATCCTTTGCTTCCGGCCTTGCGCGGCCCCCGAAGCGCTCTCACCGCACGTGGCGTCCTTAGGGAGCAGGGAGGGGTGAGGGGGTGGGAGGTTCGAAGTGGAAGATTTGAAACTTATTTTGTATCCAAACGAGGCAATTCCGGACTTGTATTCCAAATTAAAAATTCACGCACTAAGTCAACTCTATGACGCTATAAGCCTGTGAAACGCCCTTACTTTATCGTGGGAAACGCGCGAAATTCTGCATTCAGCTCGGAGCGCCAGACGGCATCTTGTTGATCGTAACCGAGGCACGTCACACGTACCCTGATGACACTAAACTGGCACACCGGGAGGAGCGAAAATCGAGGCGGTGACCCCGTATTCCAGCCACGACCCACCGCTTAGGAGCCCAGCGCGTGACCAGAGCGACAGCTCCCTCCGGCCGCTTTGATTAAATGGGGCGGATGATGGCGCGACAGTGTGTGTCTATAAAGAAACTCATTCCGTATTCCCGCATTGGTGTCTGCCTCTGAAAGGGAAAAGGAGACTGGAACAGATGAGGTAAGATTAAATCTGACGCAGTGAAGAACAGGCTGTCCCTGAAGTAGGTCAGCCGCGCAACTGTGCAGAGGCGTAGGTCAGCCACGTGGAGATGCGCCGCGCCTCGTGAAACTTGTGTACTTTTAATTTGCCTGAGTGTCGCGATCTTGACATTATGCCGCATCGATTGCTGAGCGCCGCCGTCTGGCGTTGCACGCCGCCTGCCTCGCGGCGAGCTCGTTACCGTATGGAATTTACACGGTACGTGCTCGGGCATTTCGCTGGACTTCCTCGGATTTCACAATCACTGGAAAGGCTGCAACCGTCCCCTTCAACCTGGGCTTCCGAATCGTGGTATTCGAGTGGAAACTTCTGTAAAAGCTAGTTTCCACGAAATACAAACGAGAGCTTTATAATCATCTCGAAATTCAAGCAAGCTCTTCTGACCTTGTTTGCTTACAAACATATTAGTTTTTGGAGAGTGTCCCCCTCGAGCAAAACTCAATTTTTCTTTTTGTTTTTATTTCCCAAACATGTTTTGCTAAAGTTTCATCAATGTTTTTCAATTATCTTTCTATAAAATAGGAAAAACACTCTTACTACTTATAAACATATAAATTTGAGTTTTTGAGACCGTATCTACATGTTTGAAAAACAGGCAAGGTTTTGTACAGATACTTTGTTACCACAGGCTGTCGAGTCTTGTGTTTTTATGTTATTTAATGTAGTTGTTTTGTTTCGCAGTTGGTCATCTGGAACCAAATAGAAATTAATGTAGAACAGTTATTTACTTCGAAATTTTACGACTGGGAAGGTTATTGTTATGCCTACCATTAACTATTCTATGTGGAAAATTGCGCGCGCGCGCGTGTGTGTGTGTGTGTGTGTGTGTGTGTGTGTGTGTGTGTGTGTGTGTGTGTGTAGTGTTCGTTTGTTTGCAATATGTTGCACTTACACACACACAATCTTCCACACGGAAATTAGTTAATGGTAGCCATAACCATAACATTCCCAGTCGTAAAATTTTGAAGTAAATAACTCCTCTACATTAGGTTTTGTATGGTTGCAGATGACAAAATGTGAAATAAAACAACTACATTAAATAACGTAAAAATCCAGGAAATTCGCAGCATGTGGTAACAAGGTACATATACTAAACTTTGTTTTTCAATTATGTAAATACTGTCTTAAAAACTCAAATTTATATCTGTACAAATAGTGAAGAGCATTTTTTGCTGCTTTATAGAAATATAATAAAAAACTCACTGATTCTGCTGAAACTTCCATGAAACATGTCTGTAAAATAAAAATAAATTGTGTTTTGCTCAAAGCGGACCCTCTCCGAGAACTTTATAATTGGCACAGTTATGTTATGCCGCAGTGCTGCACAATCGATTGCTGTATTCAGATTTGCTCAGTGACACACGGTTGCTTCTGTAGTGTACTTTTACTGCATCTGACACGGGTGGAAGTGTAGGGTAACAGATATCTGGGTCCGCAAAAGGAGCCGTTCATGAAATAACCCCAACCTTTCCTACAAACCGCCACTGACTTCAGTAATAAACATTGCCGCGGTTCGCAAAAGTGTCTGAAAA
Source organism: Schistocerca nitens (assembly GCF_023898315.1). NCBI lineage: Eukaryota > Metazoa > Arthropoda > Insecta > Orthoptera > Acrididae > Schistocerca > Schistocerca nitens. The sequence goes on from NC_064616.1 coordinate 44,406,466, forward strand.
ATAAACGTGTGCATTAACAACACATTTAATTGGACTCAATCTTTAGTAACATTCTATTAATGAGTCACCACATTAATGACCGTGCTGACAGTACTAACAGTATCGCAACACTTTTTGCACATGATCAGCTATACACAATAAAGAACTATATGAAGACAGCTGCGAAACTGCGAATAAGCTCTTGATAAGATTTCAAAGTGAATCAAAGCCTGGCAACGTGCTTGAAATGTTCAGAAATTTAGAATTCTCCACTTCAGAACACGAAACATCTCAGTACTGCAATACTGATTCACAACTGCACTTCACAACTGATACAGATACTTAGGTGTATCAACTTGTATGGGTGTGACACGGCAGAATTACGTACTCAATCTTCGGTAAGGCGTGCTGCCAAATCAGCATTTTCATATATAACTCTGGATTCTTCTTATTACCATTTAGCCGGCAAATGAATGATTTAGCTGGGGTCAGAAGTATAGCTTGTTTCACAATCATTTGGCTTTTTTTCAAGCTTTTTGCTCTTGGCAGTGGGAAAGAATTAAAATCCATGTTGATTAAACGAGAATTACTCGGTTCAATATTCCATGAAAATGTGTTACTACACTTTATTAAAAATCACAACAAAGCAAACCAATGCTGTGTAGCTGTGTGTTCTGGGCACGTCGGAATATACATACACAAGAACAAAAACGTTACTACGAAAAATAAACGGTTGAGAGCGTTACTGGAAACGTTGTTGCAGAACAGTTAACAACAGTAAAGTATCGCAGCTTCACAATGACGAAGGAAGCTGTTCTAGACAAAGCAGACTTTGATTTATGCCGGATTAACCGGAAGTCATACGCTGCACAATTGTAATAGACACTATGCCAGCGACTGAACTGAGCAGAGGAACAGCGAACTAATATTCATTGCAGTAATTTGCTAAGTATACGAAATAATGTAATATTACAGTGCAGATATTCAAAAGTTTGTCATGTAAATATCTAGCAGAAACATTTTTATATTTTCATTATGAGAAAAAGAAATTTATGCCAAAGAAACTGACATGAAGATGTTTATTTAAATTCATTTTTGCGTCAAAATATTGAGGTTTTAAAAATGGACTAATATTTTGTTTGCGTATCGTAAAAATGAAATCTCAAATTGTTTTATCTGCATTTGAGGTACTCGTGCATCCAGAAATCATTTCTCTAATGAGACGCACAAAGTGCGCTTCTGAATTTTTATTCTTTTGCTCTCTTTTCCCCGGCAATTAAAGCCATTAAAATGAAACTTCGCACAGGCATTAAAGATATAATGCAAAATTCAGTGGAACAGTTATTTCCTGAAGTTGTTTTAAACTGAATTACATACCTGATAAGAGGAAATCTGAGTAAATTATTTTTCGAGAACTTGAGTCCAATGTTAAAAATATCCATCAAAGTAATATCAGTTTTCAATGCTTTTTCGTTCTGTTTGTGTATAAAATTTGAGCAAACTGTTCTTCATACAAATGGTTCAAATGGCTCTGAGCACTATGGGACTTATCTTCTGAGGTCATCAGCCGCCTAGAACTTAGAACTACTTAAACCTAACTAACCTAAGGACATCACACACATCCATGCCCGAGGCAGGATTCGAACCTGCGACCGTAGCGGTCGCGCGGTTCCAGACTGTAGCGCCTAGAACCGCTCGGCCACTCTGGCCGGCCTGTTCTTCATACAGTTGGAGTTATTTAACAATATCTACCTTATTGGATTTTCGTCTATATCCGTCCCCCACTTAAATACCTTACACAGTATAATCATTGCAAAATAAAATTACACAATAATACACATTGTTTTAGTTCAGCTTTCTCGGGCCTTGTTTGCGGACATACTTAGCTTATTTCGTTGTGGACACATGGCAACACTGAGTGGTAGCCTTCAGTTCATCGGAGTGATTCTGGGAAAATGCGGTCAGACTCGAAAGGAGACTGCTTTCAAAGCGCTCGAGCGACCACCTATAGAATGCTGCTCAAGGGTGTAGGACCTATACCGAATAGGAGTAACAGAAGAAGTTGAACGCGTACCAAGAAGGAAATCACGAACGGACAAAAGACTGACCTACGGGAGAGCATCACAGAAATGCTGAAAAACTTAAACTGACGCTTAAAAGTTCGGTGATGAGCCAGAACATTGTGAGTACTGCCAGCCGCAAGGTTGCCTGACGCCTGTGACGGGTAATAAGCGGAGCATAGACGAATGAGGTATCATTCTAGCGACTATGCGTGCTACAAATGGGAAAATCCACTAACATAAGCGACTTCGATAAAGGGCAGACTTTTATGGTCTGGTGTCTAGGAACGAGCATCTCTGGTCAGCTGTAGGCGTGAAGCCAGTTTAACCCCTAGTAGGTGGCAAGATGTTTGACGTCCGTACCTTATCACAGTAAATGTAGGTTGGTGGCTAGCCCATTCTGTAAAGCAAGATAGGTGACGACCTGTGGCAGATTTGACGACACAGTGAAATTCTAGGGAGGTGTTTCGGAGGATACCATCCAGCGCGCATTGTTAAACATGGGGCTTCGTAGCTGACGGCTCCTGCGTGTTCCCATCTTGACCCACCGACATCGTCAGTTTCGATTGAAATGGCCACGTAACAATTAAGACTGGAACGTGGATCAATGGGAACGCATCGCCTGTCCGGATGAATCACGTTTCTTGTTACACCAGATCGATGGCCGTGTCAAGATGCGCTGTCACCCAGACAAAAGGTTCCTCGAAACAGGCATCGCGTCATGGACGTAGGCAGTGCTATGCTATGGGGGACCATTTACCTCGGCTTCCGTGAGACCTGTGGGAGTGAACGAAGGCACCGTGACAGCTGTGGACTACGCGAAGACAACTACAGACCGCCTGCATGACTTCTCCGATGGCGATGGCATCTTCCAGCAGGATAACATTCCGTGTCACAAGGTCGCAATCGTACTACAGTCGTCTGAGGAACATGATACTGAACTGATGTTGAAATCTTGGCCACCAAATTCTCCTTACCTGAAAGCAACGGGGGACGAAATCGGGCGCCAGCTCCGAGCCAACAAACCACCGACCCGTAATTTACTGGTCTTGCGTGACATGTGCGCAGACATCTAGGGCCATGTACCTCCGGGAATCTACTAAGCAGTTGTCGAATCCAGGCTCCACAGAATCGCTGCTTTATTGAGTTGGACCAACGCAGTACTAAGCATAATGTTTTTGCTCATCAGTGTAGACGCCAACTATCCCACGAAAGCCTAATTACAAAGATTCTCGAACTAGCGTTAAAAGAGGAATTTAGGAATATACTACAGCCTCTTACATAGCACTCTCTTAGAAGCAGCGAAGACAACATTCGACTAATCACCGGGCCCACAGACGCATTTAAACAGTGAGTCTTCCTCGATTCCTCACACCGACGGGAATAAACCATCATACGAGCTTCACTCAGAAGTGCCCTCTGTCATGCACTTCAGTGTCCTTTGCATAGATGGATTTAGATGTTTCACACTGTATGTCTGGTTAGGGGTACTAGGCGACCGTGTTATTGGGATAATCATTCTTCCAAGGAAACTCGATGGACGAGAGTACTTTCGGCTTCTGCGGCGGTATCTTCCAAGATCGCTCGAGGACGTTCCCACTGCGCAACGTTCAAAATGTGGCACTTGCATGATGTGGCACCGGAACATTTTGCTGCTGATGTAAGACATCTGACGCGCTAATATGGGGCAAGATGGACAGATCGAGTGGGGCCTGTACCTTGGCCTCTAAGATCACTTGACCTCAATCCCCTGAATTTTTATGTCTGCGGGCATTTCAGGACCGTTGACACGGTTGAAGAACTAGAGCAGCGATTTATATTCTCGTCAGGTTTCACGAGATGATCGGCTATATTTGAAACAGTTCGTAACTGACTGCGGAAATGGATGCAGTATTGCATCCGACGACGACAACTGGAGCATCTTTAACACGTACGAGCGTGCAGTAAGCATTAACATATAGCTTGCTGAAGCTGTACTGTATTTGTGCTTAAGGTAGGGAATCGGTGAAATTTGGTCCAATTATATGGGAACTTATCAAAAAATTTACGTTTCAAATACATTTGTACTCACTAAGAAAACACTTCATATTTAAGTTATTGTTGGCTCGTAATGTTGACTGATGTTTACTGGAGCGTTTTCTTATGTGTTATCGTGTGTTTTCCATGTATCAGTTTTCCCTATTAATTGTGATGCTCAGTGTACATAGTAAATCATCGAAAGGTGTGCGGAGGGGGGTGCTTTTTATTGTAATGTAGGTTAAGATTCTTCTGACTTTCCGCGTGAAGGAGTGTGGAAAAAAAGACTGCTGACGTAGCTGTGTGAGAGCTGGTGTCAGTATAATCTTATCCATACGGTGCCTGAAGTAGCAGCATGTACGAAGTATTCCTCGAATTTTGAATTTCCCAGATAATTTTCTGGAGGATATTAGTTGTATTTCTTCTAGTCGAATGATGAAAAATCCGGATTCCCACTACTCTACAGGTCTACAAAACTGTTACCATTGCCGCTGCTATTGATTGTGTCTAAATATGCAGCAATGGGTATTTTAATATAAACTGGCTGTATTTTGCAAATGAATATTCTGTCAAAGAAAATCCAACCACTTGTGCTTTCTGAAGTTTTTGCCGATGATATTGATCAATGGTGGGTTTTTTCGTTTTAACGGAGGTGATGATTCTTGTTAGAGTCCAGACAACTAGCACAGATAAGGTTACCACTCACAGCACCTGAAACAGACAGCTGTACGAGCCGTCTAAACGTTATCACTAAAAATAGCATCAGTAATCGGTTCGAAACGAGTGGTTTCGTTCGTCTGCTGCAACTTCCTGTAATTTATTTTAATATCTTCTAATTTTAGTTGTCTGCTACCAGTTACAGCTGTTCTTGAGTTGGCTGAAAAGTTTAGAAGATTATCAACAGATTCTGTATACTTTAATATTCACATAATCACACTTAGAATACCCGTAATATTGAAGTTGGTTTGAGGCAGTAGTGTTGTCCTATGTATGGTCCTGTTGGAATTGTTGTGATCTTACCTTTCTCTGACATTTTAATGTGTTACGAATGACCTTTAGAGTAGTGTGGACTTCCAGCCTGGGTGAAACTTTGCGTCTTTCATATATGCATATTATTGCCAGCGGTGAAACAATCGACAAGTGAGCAAAAAGTCGTAGTATCGACTGAGCCTGAAACGCCGCAGTTTTAGGGTTGTAGCCTGACGAGCTTGAAACGCCGCAGTTTTAGGGTTGTAGCCTGACAATTACTAAACCACCGAGCCACACTCCTGTAATCGAGAGATAGTTTATTAATATTATGAAACTCAATGTCAAATAAACAGAAGCAGTATCAGTACTAAGAGAGCAACTCTAGTTAGTGCTGCATTACTGGTAATTTAAGATTTTTCTAGTTTGTTTATAATCTTGTAGATCCGGCATGAATGCTCCTTAAAGGATCAAAACATACCAATAATTTTTACTTATAGCAGATATATAATGGTAAAACGTACACTCTAAGAAAAAAATACACAATTCACCACGAAGTAATTATCGAATGGGGCGGAAGTCGGAAGGATGTGATGTACAGACAAACAAATGACTACAATTTCCGAAGAATTGGATGGTTTAATCAAGCAAGTCAATAAGGCGCTGGTCCACCTCTGGTGCTTATGCAAGCAGTTATTCGGCTTGTCGCTGATTGACGAAGTTGTTGGAGTCGTCCTGAGGGATATCGTGCCAAATACAGTGCAATTGGAGCGTTAGATCATCAAAATCTCGAGCTGTTTGTAGGGCCCTGCCAATAACTCTCCAAATGTTCTCAATTGGGGAGAGATACGGGGACCTTGCTGGCCAAGGTACGGTTTGGCAAGCACGAAGACAAACAGAGAAACTCTCGCCGTGTGCGGGCAGGGATCATCTTGCTGAAATGTAAGCCTAGGATGGTTTGCCATGAAGGGCAACAAAACAGGGAGTAAAATATCGTCGACGTACAGCTTTGCTGTAAGGTTGCCTCGGATGAAACCAAAGGGGTCCTGCTATGAAACGAAGTGGCACTCCGGATCATCACTGCTGGTTATCTGGCCGTATAATGGGCGACTGTCAGGCTGGTATCCTACCGCTGTCCGGGACGTCAGCAGACACGTCTTCAGCCTGGAGTCCCACTGGCTGAAGTAGAATTATGAACTTCGAACTGAGCCACGGTGACAGCGAAGACGTGTCTGAAAATTAATGAGAAAACACACGAATCCCAAATATGGATGGCCAGATGAGGAAATCAATCCCTGTCCTCCCGAACGCGTGCCCATGGTCTTAATCAGTACACAACCTCGCTCGGACTCAACTCATACAGAGTTTCGGACATTCTATACCTATATCTGCAGCTATATCTATATGGTTATTCTGTAAGATGCACTTCACTGTTTGGCAGAAGGTACACAGAACCGCTTCCAGACTGTCTCTTAACCACTCCATTCTCGAACAGCATGTGGGAAAAGTGAACACGTAAAACTTCCAGTGACGGCTCTGATTTCTCTTATTTTATCACGACGGTCAGTTCTGCTGGCGTAAAGGAATACTTATACACACATCATAAAAAGCTTTGCATCAACGCCGGCCGGAGTGGCCGTGCGGTTCTAGGCGCTACAGTTTGGAACCACGTGACCGCTACGGTCGCAGGTTCGAATCCTGCCTCGGGCATGGATGTGAGTGATGTCCTTAGGTTAGTTAGGTTTAAGTAGTTCTAAGTTCTAGGGGACTGATGACCACAGCAGTTGAGTCCCATGGTGCTCAGAGCCATTTGAACCATTTTGCATCAACCCGGACCCCAGAACTCCTGAATATAGACGCTGACTGTGGATATTGTATCACAGACACAGTCCCTTTGACTGTTCAGAGATGTCACTAAACCGGCCCAAAAATGTACACAGCCATGCATGAGCAGCGCCTATGAGATGGAGGGGGTCCGAGAGCCGATCAGTTCCAGTCCTTCCACCAGAAAGGAGGTACACGGCTCGTGTTGTCTGGAGTTCAACAATGCCGCGGTTGGATCGCGTCCGCATTGCTGCCTTGTGCCAGGAAGAGCTCTCAACAAGGGAATTGTCCAGGTGTCTCAGAGTGAACCAAAGCAATATTGTTCGAACATGGAGATACAGAGAGACAGGAACTGTCGATGACATGCCCAAGGGCCACTACTGCAGTGGATGATCGCTACCTACGGATTATGGCTCGGAGGACCTCAGACAGCAAAGCCACCACGTTGATTAATGCTTTTCGTGCAGCAACTTCACTCCCGACGTCCATGGCGAGGTCCATCTTTGCTACCACGACACCAAGCAGCACAGCACAGATGGGCCCAACAACACACCGAATGGACCGCTCAGGATTGGCATCACATTCTCTTCACCAATGAGTGTCGCATATGCCTTCTACCAGACAATCGTCGGGGACGTGTTTGGAGGCAACCCGATCAGGGTGAACGCCTTAGACTCACTGTCCAGCAAGGCCGGCAGCGGTGGCCGTGCGGTTCTAGGGGCTGCAGTCTGGAACCGCGGGACTGCTACGGTCGCAGGTTCGAATCCTGCCTCGGGCATGGATGTGTGTGATGTCCTTAGGTTAGTTAGGTTTAAGTAGTTCTAAGTTCTAGGGGACTGATGACCTAAGATGTTAAGTCCCATAGTGCTCAGAGCCATTTGAACCATTTTTGAATACAGCAAGTTGGAGGTTCCCTGCTGTTTTGGGGTGCTATTATGTGGGGCCGACGTACGCCGCTGGTGGTCATGGAAGGCGCCGTAACGGCTGTACGGTACGTGAATACCATCCTCCGACCGATAGTGCAATCATATCGGCAGCACATTGGGGAGGCATTCGTCTTCATGGACGACAATTCGAGCCCCCATCATGCACATCTTGTGAATGACTTCCTTCAGGATAACTAAATCGCTAGACCACAGTGACCAGCATGTTCGCCAGACATGAACTCTATCGAACATGCCTGGGATGGATTTAAAATTGCTGTTTATGGACGACGTGACCCACCAACCACTCTGAGGGCTCTACGCCGAATCGCCGTTGAGGAGTGGGACAATCTGGACCAACAGTGCCTTGATGAACTTGTGTGCCACGACGAATACAGGTATGCATCAATGTAAGAGGACGTGCTACTGGGTATTAGAGGTACCGGTGTGTACAGTAATCTGGACGACCACCTCTGAAGGTCTCACTAGGTGGTACAACATGCAATGTGTGGTTTTCATGAACAATAAAAAGGGCGGAAATGACGTTTATGTTGATCTCTGTTCCAATTTTTTGTACAGGTTCCAGAACTCTCGGAACCGTGGTGATGCAAATTTTTTTTGATGTGTGTATGAACAGAGAATTTTCGTGACATTTGGGTGGTAGAAATGTAAAGATGTAAGGTGTGTTATTTCATAAAAATAACTTTTTCAGAATTTTGTTATTACCAAATTCTTGTTAATGTTGTACCCATTCTCCTATAATCGGTTTTACTGGGCACGATGTCACAAAAATTACTTATATTCTTCTTGTCCCAGCTAGCGATAGTTTCACAGTAGCCATACTCTAGTTTTTACCCAGCACTATTTACAAGAAAAAGTTGGTTGTCAGTCACTTCTGAAATGTATTTAATTTTTTTTCACACGAATTAACGTTATCTGCGTTTCACTGAACGACATCCAAAATGGAAATGATTTGTTGCAAAATACTGTTGGGAGTAATTAATTTTGTGCTGTTACACTTAGCCTGTTTTCATGTAGACGGGTCTCCCCAAACAAGGAGATTATGAGACCTGTTAATCACAGATCTCGACGAGTCTCAGGTCATGTTGCATAGGGACCTATCCTGAGTACCTGGCTAGTGGTTTTCACGTGGCGGTCCATCTTTACCCCTATACCTGTAAGGTTCATTCTGTTTCGACCGAGTGGAAGTAGCGCAGGCGCGAACGTTCGCACTTTCACGGAACAGAATATCAGTCAATAGTATATGTAACATGTGTATATAACACGAAGCATATTTAATGAAAACTACTGCCTTCTGTGCACACGAATTTTTCAGAAATGATACCAGAAAAAACAGTTCGTTTAAATTCAAAAAGTATGTTCTGTCTTCGATCAACTTCGATGCGAACCACGCGTATTTCATCATTCCTGTGAAAGCAAGTACACTAATGTACTTCCATGAAATCTTCAAATGGCTCTGAGCACTATGGGACTTAACATCTGTGGTCATCAGTCCCCTAGAACGTAGAACTACTTAAACCTAACTAACCTAAGGACATCACACACATCCATGCCCGAGGCAGGATTCGAACCTGCGACCGTAGCAGTCGCGCGGTTCCGGACTGCGCCATGAAATATTCCCTCGAAGCGATTCTAACCTGCCTGCAAAACTAAAAAGCACAGGTTTGACAAAAAGGGTAGCTATGGGAGGATTATTTTTACGGTGCAAATGCATGATTTGATCATAACGTTCTGATCAACCTGCTCTCCCAAGGAATCAATAATGTAACAAAATTTATCTTGTCCCACGTACGGAAGAATGAAAGTATTCAAAAATACTTGGTGCAGCCTTTCGTGAGCTTCACTGATTTTGTTCGGGTCACAGAGATGCTTTTTAATTTCAGTCAATTCCTCAACCCTTTTTTGAACATTACATGCAAATTTTGCGGACGGTTCTTGCATGGATAAGAAAACCTAAGGGAATATCTTCCGTGTCGCAGTTGTAGTATACTGTGTTGTGAAGGAATGACTAATCTTGCTCAAATCTGTTATCGCTCCTTATTCCGCAAGGAATCTTTTGTACGTCGATTGGCACTGGCAGCTGGTTTGATCGGTATTAATTACATAATCGAGGTCAAAATTAGGGATGAGTTCCTCCGTCTATTTCTGGAATCCTTCCGTAGCTACTAATACTGCGTCCATTGTTCGTAACTATTTGGATCTGTCCAAATATTTGGCACCGCAAACGGCATACACATGTGAAGAAAGTTTGCTTTAACGGTTGATTTATTAATGAAACTGCTAAGGCGAAAATCACTATTTTTGATTAATTTTTCGTATACCATTTAATGATATTCAGTACGGTGAAATTGGAAAAAAAAATACACAGGCGGGGTTTAAACCCTCATAGCCAGTGCGGTAGCCGTGAACAATAGCCACACCGCTACGCTCGTCCGGTCGAAACATAATGAGCGTTACAGGGATAGGCGATACGCATAAAACTTCAACATTGATTTTCTCGGAAACTAGGGGCCGTCTCACTAAAAGCGCTGACCTGGTACTCAGGACAGATCCGTCTACAACGTACCTACGACTCATCAAAATCCGTGATTAACAGGTTTGATGGTCCATTTGTAAGTGAATTTAGCTGAATGACAGGATTTGTTGATGTTACTTTATAACTTTTTTTTAATCGAAGTAACTTAGTTATCTTTCTGTAGAGCTTACAGAAGGAAGGAATGGATTTTTAAGAAATAACTGCAATAACGGTTTCTATTTCTGTGCGTTAGGTAATAAGCTAATGTGAAAAAAGCCATGCGATAGCGATAGGCCCTGATACACAAGGTATAAAAGGAGAGTGCATTGCTGGAAGTATCTTTCAGGCTCAGGTGATTCATGTGAAAAAGTTTGCACCGTGAATATGGCGCAGACAGACTTTGTACGCGGAATGGACGTTGGAGCTAGACGCACAAGGAACTGCATTTCGGAAATGGTTAGGGAATTCAATATCCCGAGAGCCACAGCGTCAAGAGTATGCTGAGAATACCAAATTACAGACATTCCCTCTCACCACGGAGAACGCACTGGCCGTCGGCCTCCACTTAAAAACCGAAAGCAGCGGCGTTTGCGCAGTGTTGTCAGTGCCAACAGACAGTGCAGCGAGATTTGGCGTTAATGGGCTAGGGCAGCAGACGACCGACGCGAGTGCCTTTGGTGTCAGTCGACATTACCTACGGCGCCTCTCCTGGGCTCGTGACCATGTCGGTTGGACCCTAGACGGCTGGGAAACCGTGGTCTGATCATATGAGTTACGATTTCAGTTGGTGAGAGCTGATGGTGGGGTTCGCGTGTGGCGCAGACCCCACGAACCCAGTGACCCAAGATGTCAACGAGCCACCGCGCAAGCTGGTGGTAGTTCCATAATTATGTGGTCTGTGTTTGCATAGAAAGGGCTGGGTCCTCTGGTCCAACTGAGCCGATCATTGACTAGAAATGGTTATGTTCGGCTACTTGGAGGCCATTTGCAGCCATTCGTGGACTTCATGTTCCCAAACAGTAATGGAATTTTTATGGATGACAATCCACCATGTCACCGGGCCACAATTGTTCGCGACTAGTTAGTATAACTTTCTGGACAGTTAGAGCGAATGATTTGGCCACCCAGACAGCTCGATATGAATCCAAATGCTCAAATATGTGTGAATTACTTTGGGACCAAACTGGTCAGGTCATCAGTCCCTAGACTTACACGCTACTTAAGGGGGGTAGGACGTCAAACGGGCCGACTTAGAGCAGGAGAGGCACCACAGGACATTTTAATTTCCACTGTCTATACTTTTACAAGTAAATTCATGAAACTTTGTCAGCATGGTCAGGAAGGATTCAGGATTCACACTTGTAGCAGTGGAAGTTCAAAAACATAACAAAATAATTTTTTTTACATGTGAAATTTCATCATTTTTTCACTTACTATTGGCTGCATTTGTTGCTATAGGTACACTTTTCTTCATAAGTAAGAGAGACTGTTCGATGAATTTTGCACAGCATACAAACCATACTTACAGGTGTCTGAAACTCCAGAATCTATTGAATTTATGAAAAAATGAATGAGCTGTTACGATTTAAGCCTTATGTTTAGAAAAAAATCAAATTTTGTAGTTAATTATCTCAATTTTTACCACAATTTTTAATAGATTTGGAAAATTCTAGAGTTTCATACACCTGTAAGTATGGTTTCTATGCTGCGCAAAATTCATCAAAGAATCTCTCTTACTTGTGAAGAAAAATGTACCTATAGCAACAAATGCAGCCAACAGTAAGTGAAAAAATGATGAAATTTCATATCTAAAGAAAATTTATTATGTTATGTTTTTGCACTTCCACTGCTATGAGTGTGAATACTGAATCCTTCCTGGTCATGCTGACAAAGTTTTATGAATTTATTTGTAAACAGTAGAAAATAAAATGTCCTGTGGTGCCTGTCCTGTTCCAAGTCGGCCCGTTTGACGTCGTAGCCCCCTTTATTTATTTATTTATTTATTGTTCCGTGGGACCAAATTAAGGAGAAGTCTCCATGGTCATGGAACGAGTCAATACTTGAAATTATAACACGATATTAGAAACAGATAAAATGAAATATGAAAAAACATATTCAGGTGACAAGTCGTAAGTTTAAATAAAGAAAATCAACAATGTAACACTGGAATTTGCTTAATTTTTTAGCTCTTCCAGGAGCTCCTCGACCGAATAGAAGGAGTGAGCCATGAGAAAACTCGTCAGTTTAGACTTAAAAGAGTTTGGGCTACTGTTAAGATTTTTGAGTTCTTGTGGTAGCTTATTGAAAATGGATGCAGCAGAATATTGCACTCCTTTCTGCACAAGAGTCAAGGAAGTGCATTCCACATGCAGATTAGATTTCTGCCTAGTATTAACTGAGTGAAAGGTGCTAACTCTTGGGAATAGGCTAATATTGCTAACAACAAACGACATTAAAGAAAATATATACTGTGAGGGCAATGTCAGAATTCCCAAACTATTGAATAGCGGTCGACAAGAGGTTCTCGAACTTACACCACATATAGCTCGAACAGCCCGTTCTTGAGCCAAAAATACCCTTTTTGAATCAGAAGAATTACCCCAAAAATAATACCATACGACATAAGCGTATGAAAATATGCGAAGTAGACTACTTTTCGTGTTGAAGTGTCACTTATTTCAGATACTGTTCTAATGGTAAATAAAGCAGCATTTAGTTTCTGAACAAGATCCTGGACGTGGGCTTTCCACAACAGCTTACTATCTATCCGAACGCCTAGGAACTTGAACTGTTCCGTCTCGCTTATAATATGCCCATTCTGTCTGATCAAAATACCGGTTCTTGTTGAATTGTGAGTTAGAAACTGTAAAAACTGAGTCTTACTGTGATTTAGCATCAAATTATTTTCCACAAGCCACGAACATCAGCAAACAGAAATATTTTTGAATCACCTGTAATACTAGAAGGCATATCATTTATATAAATAAGAAGCAGCAGTGGCCCCAGCACCGACCCTTGGGGAACGCCCCACTTAACAGTGCCCCATTGGGACTGAACATAACTACCACTCTCAATTTTGCGGAGAATTACCTTCTGCTTTCTGTTCTTAAAGTAAGAGGCGAACCAATTGTAAGCTACTCCCCTTACTCCATAATGGTCCAACTTCTGCAGTAATATTTTGTGGTCAGCACAGTCAAAAGCCTTCGTTAAATCAAAGAAAACACCTAGCGTTCGCAACATTTTATTTAATCCGCCCAAAACCTCACAGAGAAAAGAGAATATAGCATTTTCAGTTGTTAAACCATTTCTAAAACCAAACTGAACATTTGACAGCAAATTATGTGAATTTAAATGCTCCAGTAACCTTCTATATACAACCTTCTCGATAACTTTAGCAAACACCGATGGCATAGAAATAGGTCTAAAATTGTCAACATCATCAATGTCTCCCTTTTTATAAAGTGGCTTCACTACCGAGTTCTTTAATCAGTCAGGAAACCGACCAATTCTAAAGGAAAAGTTACAGATATGGCTAAGTACTGGGCTAACATACATAGAACAATACTTCAGTATTCTGCTAGATACCCCGTCATATCCATGAGAGTTCTTGGTCTTTAGTGATTTAATTATTAACTCAATCTCCCTCATGTCAGTATCATGGAGGAGCATTTCAGGTAACAGTCTGGGAACACTTTTTTCTAAGAGCGCTATATGATTCCCTGTTGGGACTAGGTTTCTATTTAGTTAAACTACCTTAAACTAAGTTAAAGTACCTTATGCTAAGAACAACACACACACCCATGCCTGAAGGAGGACTCGAACGTCCGGCGGGAGGGACCGCACAATCCGTGACATGGCTCCTCAAACTGCGACAATATGAATCCCACTGGACATTTATGGGACATAATCGATAGGATAATTCGTGCGCAAAATCTTGCACGGGCAACTCCTTTGCAATTGTGAATGGCAGCATGGCTCAATATTTCTGCAGGGGACTTCCTACGACTTCTTGGGTCCGCACCAGGTCGCGTTGCTGCAGAACGCAGGGCAAAAGGTCGTTCGACACGATATTAAGAGGTACCCCGCGACTTTTGACACCTCAGTGTAAACTTTGATTCATTTTCTTACGTGGGGCGCAAGTTAAAAGGCTATGCGCAATTTAACGCAGTTCTATGTTTGTGACAATTAACATTACTTACAATCTCTTAAAAGTAACTCCGTTGTTTTGTTCGCGTGTGCAAGTGTGTTTAACGTTCTCCAAGTACTACACTTTGTATATTTACGAACAAACTTGGCGTTCAATTAATTTTTACCTCCGAAACTGGTTTGCCAAGTAAATATAGAAGTTACTGCTACGCTACTCGAAAATGATTCCTGTTCTACAGTCACAGCGCAGGCCTAATCATAAACGCTTATAGCCACGCTACAGTACCAGAATTCTGGTAGTCGTAACTTGACGCCTGAAACGAATAAATCGATTCCGAGGATAATTCAGTGTGAATGAAGAAACGAGCAATAACGATGCCAGAAATTTAAGCTGGCGGAGTAGGTAGTCGACACGCACCTCATCTGTGTTGAGAGCCAACACATTGTAAACCGCTCGTCGGCAGCATAGAAAGCCTAATGTCAAGTGGTGAACATCTGTTAAATTCCTGTCGTCTGTCTGTCTGCTACGCAAACAAAGGAAAGGAGGTTGAACTGGGAGCGCTCTGTGTTACGTAACCAACTGGCATTTATAGGTAATATGGACACTGCTGTGTAGTGAAGTTTATTTGAAGGATAGACCAGCAGCATGAAACAATCGTTACTTAACATCACGGCTCGATTTTCTAGAGTTACTGCCTGAGAAATAATTTTGTGCTTTCTAAGCCGGCCGGAGTGGCCGAGCTGTTCTAGGCGCTACAGTCTGGAACCGCGCGACCGCTACGGTCGCAGGTTCGAATCCCGCCTCGGGCATGGATGTGAGTGATGTCCTTAGGTTAGTTAGGTTTAAGTAGTTCTAAGTTCTAGGGGACTGATGACCTCAGTAGTTAAGTCCCATAGTGCTCAGAGCCATTTGATTTTGTACTTTCTAAAGATGGATATGGAAGCTTTCGAGTACAGTAATTTCGAAGTAAAAATAGAATCTGTTCATTTCAAAATATCCCCCAATGGAAGAATATCAGACAGTCAGGGCTTTTCGAATGAATAATCACGGAATAAAAAGGTTTTGAATAAAACTTACGATTTCTACGGAAGCTGAAATACAAACTACTCTAGTAAGGAGTGTCTTTCATGTTATTATTGTACGTTTATCATATTAGTTATGAAGGTACAGAATTGAATATTTTTCCCTTAAAAGGCAGAGGTGCGCAGTTTTCTGTGCTCTCTTCGTCTACAAATGAGTAAATGTGTTGGTAAATAATCTTATGTTAAAAATTACGTCTTTCAAACAATGCGGAGGTGCGTAATTTTGTACATGTGATGTTATACGATAGTGCAAACATTTGTTTTGCGTTGTATTATTATTTTTTTGACGAACTCCCAGAGCCGCGGGCGGCGGCTGGAGTTCGCTAGCAGACGCCTTTACGTCAGAGTTAAGTGCGGCACGGAGCTACCAACACCACATGGACTGCTTTAAGAGAGCCTTGGGTAGTCGATGTTAAGACGCGTCAGTGGACAACATGCTTCGCCAGCACTCAGATTATGAATTTTTCTGTAAAATATTTTCAAATCGTTCTAGTGTTTAGGATGTTTCCACACTGAAAACGTAGATTTACGTGGTCATGTAATAACTGTACATAGTTGTGTAAACGAGTTGAAGATCAGTGCAAAAGTTTAGAAGAATATTTGATCAGTAACAGTGAAACTGAAACTAAATCTTCATCATCACTATTTTTACGATTTTAACGCCCAGAACACTCTCATGGTATTCGTTTCTCTGGTGATCGCCATGAATTAGTTTTGCCTTTTGCGTAACTTACGCTCCTGAAGTCAAATGACAAATGTGAAGGTCTGATCTCATATATACACTGATGGACAAAAATCACAACACCAAGAAGGAATCGTGCGAGGTAAAAGAAAGTTTGTAGGTGTGTTACTATATCTGAAACATGAGTCTATTCAAACTTCGCGCCAGTCGCAGAATGGGCTAGTAGCACCACTATGAGGAAGCAAATCAGGTTTCCTTCAAATACACGCTTTAACGGTCGTGAGCGTTAGTTACCTTTGAGATTGGACGTGGTGAGTTTATGTTCGCCGAGAATGCCTTTAAGGCGAGACAGACGCCATTTTCAACACCTCACTGAGTTTGAACGAGAAGCTGGCTGTTCCTTCGGCTATCCCGCAGAAAAACTTGGCAGCAATGTAGGCATTGCACGTGATTGCTGGCGGTGGTCACGAAAATGTACTGTCGCAAAAAGACTGGGCTCCGGACGGCCACGCGGCACTAACAAAAGGTAAGACCACCATGTTCGGCGTACGGCTATGGCACATCATACTGCATTTGCAGCAGTTTGAGCATGAGTTGGCATTACAATGGCGCAAAGAACTGTTAGAAATCGGTTACTTCGAGGACAGCTCCATGCGAGACGCCCTGTAGCTTGCATTCCAGTGATCCCAAACCACCCCATTTGCAACTTAAGTTGTGTTAAGCGAGAGCTCATTGGAGTGCAGGGTGAGGTCCGTTGCGTTTTCTGAGGAAAGCTGGTTCTGCTTCGGTGCCAGTGATGGCCGTGTGTTGGTTGGGAGGGGGCTAATTGAAGACCTGTAACCAACCTGTCTTCCGTGCTAGACCTGCAGTTATGACTTGGGCTGTGATTTCGTACGACGGTAGGGGCACTCTCACGGTTATCCCACGCACCCTGATTGCAAATATGTTCATCAGTCTGGTGATTCGATCTGTTGTGCTACCATTCATGAGCCATGAGGTGTTTTCCAACAGGATAACGCTCGCCCACATCCCGTTGTTGTAACCCAACATGCTCTACAGAGTGTCGACATGTTGCTTTGACCTCCTCGGTCACCAGACCTGTCTCCAGCTGAGCATATATGGGACATCATCGGACGACAACTCCAGTGTCATCCACAAACAGCATTAACCGTCCCTGTATTGACCGACCAAGTGCAACAGGCATGTAACTCCATCCAGTAAACTGACAGCCGGGACCTGCACCACACGCTGCATGCTCGTTTGCATGATTGCATTCAATATTTGGTGATTACACTGGTATTAATGTACCAGAATTTCACATTTGTAACGGCTTACATTAACCTGTGATATTGCAGTGTTAATCACTTAAATACGTTACCTACTCAAATATATTCCTGAAATGTCACTAATCTACATAAATTAGTATTTGGTGTTGCAATTTTTTTCTTTCAGTGTATGACTAAATTTTAAAAAGTAAGGTATACGTAATTAGCCCAAGTAAGTTGTACTGAATGCTGCGCTACGATTCCAATAATGCAAGACACTATTTTTCAACATTGTCACCGAGTCTCTGTAGGCAACGCTCTAACGTTCTATCAGTTGTTCAATTCCTCGACTACAGAAATCTACTCCTTTGTCTTGGAGTCATTCCACAACCGCCGTGTGAACATCCTCATTGCTGAAACATCTCTTTTTGTTCAAATTTTCTTTCGGCTTGCCGAAAAGATGGAAATCACATTGTACAAGATTTGAACGCCCCAATGAGCATCATCCATGCCTTCGCGGTCTTGGTCAAATTGTTGACATTAGCTGGTCGCAACATTTCATTTCCTCCAGATGTCGCCAGAATTACACGGTGAATCTGTGTGGGAAAAAAAAAAAAAAAAAAAAAAAAAAAAAAAAAAAAAAAAAAAAAAAAACATGGTTCGAATGGCTCTGAGCACTATGAGACTTAACTTCTGAGGTCATCAGTCCCCTAGAACGTAGAACTGCTTAAACCTAACTAACCTAAGGACATCACACACATCCATGCCTGAGGCAGGATTCGAACCTGCTACCGTAGCGGTCGCGCGGTTCCAGACTAAAGCGCCTAGAACCGCTCGGCCTCACCGGCCGGCAGACGATCTCTCAGCGTACGAAGCTGCGTATGGGCCTCCGTAGCAAACGTCTTCTTCATGCACCCATCGGCGACGAAGGCAGGAATTTGCACGCCATTACCACAACTGGACGTCCACCGAATTGCAACAGATGGCCTTTTCAAGTGTTTACTTAATTTAAATTTATGTCTCTACTTATTCTAGTTAGAGTGGACACACTGCTAATGAGTTTTCCCATACTACGTCCGAACAGGTCTCAGAAGGCCCGACAATACCGGACGACCGCCATGTCACCCTCAGCCGATAGGCCTCACTCGATGCGGATATGGTGGGGCATGGTGTCAGCACACCACTCTCCCAACGACTGCCAGTTCTCGTGACTGGTGCCGCTACTTCTCGCTCAAGAAGGTCCTCAGTTGGCTCCGGCGAATCTGTGTGCAATTTAGACGTTTTGCCTACAATAATGTACTATCCCTCGTATTTCAGCTTTGGAGAACATTTCCAGTTGCTGCACCATTTCTCTCCCACACTGTGATGCACGTGTTATGCATGCAAAATGTGCCTGCAGGAAACCCGAAGTATGTACTCTCTTCTGAGACTGTTCCGCTCTCGTTGCGCAAGGGACTCAGCGTGAAACGACAATAATTCCCGATTTACACATAACATGAATAAATTGTTATAAGGCTACAAGCGAACATTTACACGTTATTTCTATACAAATGACTAATTATTTCTAGCTGGTGGTTGGCGAATGACGCAACCAGGCACAAATACTTTTTGAAAGTTTTATTTTACTGCCATACACGGTTTCGCGCTACCATGCTGGTCTTCGGATGGCTAATACTTTTCGTTAGACAGATGTTTTGGTCAACAGTATGTCGTGTGCTCCACACTGCACAAGAATACGAGGGTTGGGACTTTAATATTGGCAACTATTTATTTACAGCTCTTACAAAATACACTACTGGCCATTAAAATTGCTACACCAAGAGGAAATGCAGATGATAAACGGGTATTCATTGGAAAAATATATTATACTAGAACTGACATGTGATTACATTTTCACGCAGTTTGGGTGCATAGATCCTGAGAAATCAGTACCCAGAACAACCATCTCTGGCCGTAATAACGGCCTTGATACGCCTGGGCATAGAGTCAAACAGAGCTTGGATGGCGTGTACAGGTACAGCTGCCCATGCAGCTTCAACACGATACCACAGTTCATCAAGAGTAGTAACTGGCGTATTGTGACGAGCCAGTTGCTCGGCTACCATTGACCAGACGTTCTCAATTGGCGACAGATCTGGAGAATGTGCTGGCCAGGGCAGCAGTCGAACATTTTCTGTATCGAGAAAGGTCCGTACAGGACCTGGAACACGCGGTCGTGCATTATCCTGCTGAAATGTAGGGTTTCGCAGGGATCGAATGAAGGATGGAGCCACGGGTCGTAACACATCTGAAATGTAACGTCCACTGTTCGATGTGCCGTCAATGCGAACAAGAGGTGACCGAGAAATGTAACCAATGGCACCCCATACCATCCCGCCGGGTGATAAGCCAGTATGGCGATGATGAATACACGCTTCCAATTTACGTTCACCGCGATGTCGCCAAACACGGATGCGACCATCACGATGCTGCAAACAGAACCTGGATTCATCCGAAAAAAAATGACGTTTTACCATTCGTGCACCCAGGTTCGTCGTTGAGTAAACCATCGCAGGCGCTCCTCTCTGTGATGCAGTGTCAAGGGTAACCGCAGCCGTGGTCTCCGAGCTGATAGTCCATGCTGCTGCAAACGTCGTCGAACTGTTCGTGCAGATGGTTGTTGTCTTGCAAACGTCCCCATCTGTTGACTCAGGGATCGAGACGTTGCTGCACGATCCGTTACAGCCATGCGGATAAGATGCCTATCATCTCGACTGCTAGTGATACGAGACCGCTGGGATCCAGCACGGCGTTCCGTATTACCCTCCTGAACCCACCGATTTCATGTTCTGCCAACAGTCAAATGGTTCAAATGGCTCTGAGCACTATGGGACTTAACTTCTGAGGTCATCAGTCCCCTAGAATTTAGAACTACTTAAACCTAACTAACCTAATGACATCACACACATCCATGCCCGAGGCAGGATTCGAACCTGCGACCGTAGCGGATGCGCGGTTCCAGACTGTAGCGCCTAGAACCAGTCGGCCTCTCCGGCCGGCAAACCCTTCAGTGTCCGGAATTTCTGCAGAGTGACATGTCCACAGACATCATTCTTGTAATACAGCTTTAAAATCAGAGCTCGATCCTGCATTGAGACAGTCATGGCGAACGTCGCAGACGCAAATGGAGGAAAAGCCGTGTACCCGGCGTCTTTATGCCAACTTCAGTGGTCGCGCGCATGACAGTTTTTTTTTTCATTTACGTATTCTGACACATACAGCGCCATCTCTTTATCAATTTTCATACTATTTTTCTTCTTCTGTCATGCGTTTTCCCCCGTCTTTGACAAGATTCCGTTGCAATTTGGCGTCATTCTGACCAGTGATGCTTCTACAGCGTTTTGAAAGTTTAACTTTACGAGTAATTATAATCACTCTGTGACCTATATCTTACAGCAAAAATTCGCTGAACATCTGCAAGGTGTAGAGTTCAACGAGATCTGTAGGGCAGACGAAAGACCGACGTTAGAGGCTGGTGCAAGCTCTGTATCACTCATATACCAATCATGCTGATATGGGGTTATTAAAATATTTGGCACTGTTATCAAAGGTGTCTCAGATCCAACACAATGATATTGTACTGGGTTTTTACCTTACATCATGTGATGCAACATTTGTGGGATCTATTTATAGCCCAAAAACATGCCATATCTGGTACAGCCTGTGTGGTTGTCAGATTAGCTATATCCTATAGCGTTTTCCCTGATATCATAGAGGAAGTAGGACAACTGCGTTAAGTGTAAATCTGAGATTGGTATAGGTAAAGAGCTAAGATGACTACTGTGTTTAAAATCTAAGGTGGAGATCCAAGATAGTGGACCTGGAGACATAAACGCAGCTGAGAGTGTTGCATAGGTCTGTAAATAGAAGACAGCGATTCAAGATACGTGACCTGGGGATATGGATGCAGCCTGCAACATTAACTTGGAATGATAATTAAATCTGGATCCTAAGCTGTCGACAGGCGTTGATCTACATCAACGGGGACAGTTGAAAATGCGTGTCCCGACCGGGACTCGAACCCAGGATCTCCTGCTTACATGGCAGACACTCTATCCATCTGAGCCACGATTGCTAGTGGAGAATATGGAGCTAGCTGCTACGCAGAAACGCCTTGTCTTCCATGAATTGGTGCTCTGTTGCCTCAGTGGATGATGGTGTTGGACACGGGTTTCCATCTGCAGTTTATTTTTCTTCTTCCAGGAGAAAAATAAACAGCAGACTTGGACCCATGTCTGAAACCTTCATCCTTCATTCCAGGTGAAAAATAAACAGCAGACAGGTACCCACATCTGAAACCTTTATCCACTGAGGCACCAGAGCATTGCATTCATAGGGAATGTAGTGTCGGCAGACTTGCCAACACTACGCACACTAATTGAAAGAGGCGGCCAAGATGCACGCGCTAACTCACGAAGGATGGAGTGAGGTCTGAAACAGGATACGTAATGAATGCTATAAAGAAAAGTACGTATCTTCTGGACTACTTAAATTTAATCCATCCTGTTTACAGCATTCTTGATGATACATCTGGAGATTGTGGCGATACAAGTGAGACTCTTTAGATACAAGCAATGTTACAAATGGAGCCTTGCTAGGTCGTAGCCATTAACTTAGCTGAAGGCTATTCTAACTGTCTCTCGGCAAATGAGAGAAAGGCTTCGTCAGTGTAGTCGCTAGCAACGTCGTCGTACAACTGGGGCGAGTGCTAGTAAGTCTCTCGAGACCTGCCGTGTGGTGGCGCTTGGTCTGCGATCACTGTCAGTGGCGACACGCGGGTCCGACATGTACTAATGGACCGCGGCCGATTTAAAGCTACCACCTAGCAAGTGTGGTGTCTGGCGGTGACACCACAGGGAAGACGGCATTCCTATGCAGCAGCTAGCTCCACCTTCTCCACTGGGGATCCTGGCGATCATTCGTGGTCACTGAATAACAAATAACAGTACGAGACATTCCGACTATGTATGAGATGGTATCTGTTCTTTCGGACATGTCCGAAAGAACAGATACCATCTTCATATAACCGGCCGTTGACCTTCTTCTTCTGTGCTGGATGCGCACGCTTTGCCCGAACTCTTATGGGACTCGGTAAGATTGTCTGCCGCGAGTAATGAGTGTAATGGGCAGGGTCACTACGGATGTTGGACACTAAGTTGGGAATGTGGGTCTCACGGGGAGCGTGCAAGAGCAGTCACGTTGTCCTCTGTGCCCTCGGTGGCTTAGATGGATAGAGCGTCTGCCATGTAAGAAGGAGATCCCGGGCTCGAGTCCCGGTCGGGGCACACATTTTCAACAGCCCCCATTGATGTATATCAACGCCTGTCGACAGCTTAGGGTCTTGATTTAATCATCATTTTATTTTAAGAGAGCTGCATCGTTACCGATTATGCTACATTAACAATCCGTAACATTCCAGTTTCAATGACACTGCAGTCTGCAGTCACCTACCCGTACTAGTTCTCCATACCATACACTCATCCGCTGGACATGACACTCACGCTGTGCACTACGGTGAATGGTTGATCATCATGAACTGTCAACAGAGATCCGCAACCTTCAGAGAGAAAAAACTAATTCACACAGTTGATTTTAAGTATTAAACAAATCCTCTCTCTCAATGTTCATTATTACTCATTGTCTGTATATGTTCTCACAATTGTTATTTGTTTCTCCTTCAGTATAAAGACTCCGTTCTGCACTGGAACAGAAATCAACCCAGCACACAGACAGCCTCCCTGATGCAGCGCCTAATATGACAGAGTGGGACACACAACTGTTCTACGACTTCGAGTTTCCAGTATATCCAACATATACAGGATCCCCAAGCCAACGGCATTGCAGAGTACACCTGATACAATGAAGTAGAAATCGAATCAGTATGCAGAATTGTTTCCAGACTATAAGTTTCCACTATCACCAACATCTGCACTCCTCATCAAAACATTAGCATTGGACAGCGCACGTACAAATGAGGTATTGTTCTCGGCAAAAAACGAGATGAATGTGAGTGACAGTAAACAAGTCATTGTAGGCTAGTCCTCAGACCATAAATTCAGCATAGTTGTAATTTTTGAAAAAATGGCTCTGAGCACTATGGGACTTAACTTCTAAGGTCATCAGTCCCCTAGAACTTAGAACTACTTAAACCTAACTAACCTTGAGAGGTGGCATGAGCCCCCTCTCATATTTCTATCTTACGATTCTCCTCTCTAGTTGCATGCGGTGGAGGGTTGCTATTCCTTCACACGCGGACTTCCCATGCAGCGTCTCTCGCCACCCGGGTGGTCCAGTGACAGGCGGGCTCTTCTGACTTTGAAAGGGTAGGCCGACAGGTGTGGGGGGTCGAGTGAATGCTTTCCGGACGCCGACATTGTCAGGAGACGCGCCCGCGGGAGCCGGAAGTGGCGGCTGGGCTGGAGGTTCCGTTGCTTCGCAGAAGCTTAGCGAAAACACTTTCGGGCGGGCTACCAGCGAGGCGTGGGAATGACTTATGTACCCAGGCAGCTGTGGCGGGAAAATTCCCGCGCTTTCTGCAAAATAGTAACTGTGATTGGCTTGCTCAGGGCATAGCTCCGTGACGTAGCAAAATCAGCACAGAAATTGGCGCCAAGAATCTCCATTGGTGGAATGGTAATACTCCGGCAATGGAGTGGAATTTCCGCCGGTTTTCGAGTTGCTGATTGGAACGTAACCACGGCCACTGTCGTGGGGGCGGGAATGTTGTGTGTTCGGCCTGTACGGGTGCTCTTGGTAGTCGGCAGTCGCCTTTCGGTCGAGGACGTCGAAGCAACCAGCCAACGGCTCCGGTTCGCCAGATCGTGTTCTGGCAGTCAAGAAGACAGTTTTGGTAACGTATGTCCGCAGCACCGGCAGATAGGGATTTTCCTAGGTGATAATCAGAGCTCAGCAGAGCGCGCCTGTTCGTCTTTTTCTAACTTTGTTCTGTCTTGAGTAGCAGCAATTACTATTGGGTTAGCGGTGTGTCTCTCTTGAGATTTGAGTGGCAAGGAATTGGCTCCACATACCACTTCGTCTTAAACCTCACGATCTAGTTTAGGGACAACTTCACCTTTACAGTGTTTGTATGAGTCTCCAATTCGAGCCAATTTAATGTATCATAAATTAGAATTCATGTGTTTTTGTTTATTAATTTGTGTTTAGTCTTGTTGTTGTTGTTGTCGTCTTCAGTCCTGAGACTGGTTTGATGCAGCTCTCCATGCTACTCTATCCTGTGCAAGCTTCTTCATCTCCCAGTACCTACTGCAACCTACATCCTTCTGAATCTGCTTAGTGAATTGATCTCTTGGTCTCCCTCTACGATTTTTACCCTCCACGCTGCCCTCCAATGCTAAATTTGTGATCCCTTGATGCCTCAGAACATGTCCTATCAACCGATCCCTTCTTCTAGTCAAGTTGTGCCACAAACTTCTCTTCTCCCCAATCCTATTCAATACCTCCTCATTAGTTACGTGATCTACCCACCTTATCTTCAGCATTCTTCTGTAGCACCACATTTCGAAAGCTTCTATTCTCTTCTTGTCCAAACTATTTATCGTCCATGTTTCACTTCCATACATGGCTACACTCCATACAAATAATTTCAGAAATGACTTCCTGACACTTAAATCTATACTCGATGTTAACAAATTTCTCTTCTTCAGAAACTATTTCCTTGCCATTGCCAGTCTACATTTTATATCCTCTCTACTTCGACCATCATCAGTTATTTTACTCCCTAAATAGGAAAACTCCTTTACTACTTTAAGTGTCTCACTTCCTAATCTAATCCCCTCAGCGTCACCCGATTTAATTAGACTACATTCCATTATCCTCGAATTTGCTTTTGTTGATGTTCATCTTATATCCTCCTTTCAAGACACTGTCCATTCCGTTCAACTGCTCTTCCAAGTCCTTTGCTGTCTCTGAAAGAATTACAATGTCATCGGCGAACCTCAAAGTTTTTACTTCTTCTCCATGAATTTTAATACCTACTCCGAATTTTTCTTTTGTTTCCTTTACTGCTTGCTCAATATACAGATTGAATAACATCGGGGAGAGGCTACAACCCTGTCTCACTCCTTTCCCAACCACTGCTTCCCTTTCATGTCCCTCGACTCTTATAACTGCCATCTGGTTTCTGTACAAATTGTAAATAGCCTTTCGCTCCCTGTATTTTACCCCTGCCATCTTCAGAATTTGAAAGAGAGTATTCCAGTTAACGTTGTCAAAAGCTTTCTCTAAGTCTACAAATTCTAGAAAAGTAGGTTTGCCTTTTCTTAATCTTTCTTCTAAGATAAGTCGTAAGGTTAGTATTGCCTCACGTGTTCCAACATTTCTACGGAATCCAAACTGATCTTCCCCGAGGTCCGCTTCTACCAGTTTTTCCATTCGTCTGTAAAGAATTCGCGTTAGTATTTTGCAGCTGTGACTTATTAAACTGATAGTTCGGTAATTTTCACATCTGTCAACACCTGCTTTCTTTGGGATTGGAATTATTATATTCTTCTTGAAGTCTGTGGGTATTTCGCCTGTCTCATACATCTTGCTCACCAGATGGTAGAGTTTTGTCATGACTGGCTCTCCCAAGGCCATCAGTAGTTCTAATGGAATGTTGTCTACTCCCGGGGCCTTGTTTCGACTCAGGTCTTTCAGTGCTCTGTCAAACTCTTCCCGCAGTATCTTATCTCCCATTTCATCTTCATCTACATCCTCTTCCATTTCCATAATATTGTCCTCAAGTATATCGCCCTTGTATAAACCCTCTATATACTCCTTCCACCTTTCTGCCTTCCCTTCTTTGCTTAGAACTGGGTTGCCATCTGAGCTCTTGATATTCATACAAGTGGTTCTCTTCTCTCCAAAGGTCTCTTTAATTTTCCTGTAGGCAGTATCTATCTTACCCCTATTGAGACAAGCCTCTACATCCTTACATTTGTCCTCTAGCCATCCCTGCTTAGCCATTTTGCACTTTCTGTCGATCTCATTTTTGAGACGTTTGTATTCCCTTTTGCCTACTTCATTTACTGCATTTTTATATTTTCTCCTTTCATCAATTAAATTCAATATTTCTTCTGTTACCCAAGGATTTCTATTAGCCCTCATCTTTTTACCTACTCGATCCTCTGCTGCCTTCACTACTTCATCCCTCAGAGCTACCCATTCTTCTTCTACTGTATTTCTTTCCCCCATTCCTGTCAATTGTTCCCTTATGCTCTCCCTGAAACTCTCTACAACCTCTGGTTCTTTCAGTTTATCCAGGTCCCATCTCCTTAAATTCCCACCTTTTTGCAGTTTCTTCAGTTTCAATCTGCAGTTCATAACCAATAGATTGTGGTCAGAATCCACATCTGCCCCTGGAAATGTCTTACAATTTAAAACCTGGTTCCTAAATCTCTGTCTTACCATTATATAATCTATCTGATACCTATTAGTATCTCCAGGATTCTTCCAGGTATACAACCTTCTTTTATGATTCTTGAACCAAGTGTTAGCTATGATTAAGTTATGCTCTGTGCAAAATTCTACAAGGCGGCTTCCTCTTTCATTTCTTCCCCCCAATCCATATTCACCTACTATGTTTCCTTCTCTCCCTTTTCCTACTGACGAATTCCAGTCACCCATGACTATTAAATTTTCGTCTCCCTTCACTACCTGAATAATTTCTTTTATCTCGTCATACATTTAATCAATTTCTTCATCATCTGCAGAGCTAGTTGGCATATAAACTTGTACTACTGTAGTAGGCATGGGCTTTGTGTCTATCTTGGCCACAATAATGCGTTCACTATGCTGTTTGTAGTAGCTAACCCGCACTCCTATTTTTTTATTCATTATTAAACCTACTCCTGCATTACCCCTATTTGATTTTGTATTTATAACCCTGTAATCACCTGACCAAAAGTCTTGTTCCTCCTGCCACCGAACTTCACTAATTCCCACTATATCTAACTTTAACCTATCCATTTCCCTTTTTAAATTTTCTAACCTACCTGCCCGATAAAGGGATCTGACATTCCACGCTCCGATCCGTAGAATGCCAGTTTTCTTTCTCCTGATAACGACGTCCTCTTGAGTAGTCCCCGCCCGGAGATCCGAATGGGGGACTATTTTACCTCCGGAATATTTTACCCAAGAGGACGCCATCATCATTTAATCATACAGTAAAGCTGCATGTCCTCGGGAAAAATTACGGCTGTAGTTTCCCCTTGCTTTCAGCCGTTCGCAGTACCAGCACAGCAAGGCCGTTTTGATTAATGTTACAAGGCCAGATCAGTCAATCATCCAGACTGTTGCCCCTGCAACTACTGAAAAGGCTGCTGCCCCTCTTCAGGAACCACATGTTTGTCTGGCCTCTCAACAGATACCCCTCCGTTATGGTAGCACCTACGGTACGGCCATCTGTATCGCTGAGGCATGCAAGCCTCCCCACCAACGGCAAGGTCCATGGTCTTAATAAATCATATTGTTATTTTGGACAGAACTTTCATTCTGTTAATCGATAGAGCAACCCTATCATTCCTCACTATGCTAATGAAACCTTTGTTTATTTAACTTATTTATCAAATTAAATTATTGCAGGTGCCAAACTCTCTTCTACTCCACTGGCAGGGTTGATTAGAGTCAGTTCGCGTATTTTTTTATCCTTGTGCAACAGCAAAAGTCGGAGTTAGAATAGGGGGGGCTTAGAGCATGATTTACATATGTGGATTCTAGTAGAATTTAGTGATAAATACACTGCTAGCCCCGGCACCTCGCATAATATGACGACCCTTAGCCTCGGATCTTTCCTGAGAATCACTGATTAACAAACAGTATTCTTAGTACGAACATTCAAATTTTTTTTCTCTAATTTTTTTTATTGATTAATACCCAAGTTTTTTTCTGGTAGTTCCGCGTTTAGTTTTAAGTAGCGGCGCATGATTACAGTTTTTGTTTTCAGTGTATATATTTTTTTTGTTCATTGTTTTTTTGTGTTTCGTTGATGTGGTGTCCGTACCACATCGCACCTTGTCGGATTTGTGTGCAGCTTCTGTGCATGTAGTTACAGCGTTGGAACGGCGTTGTTGAAATTTTGTGTCTATGTCGAAGAATATATGGAGTAGATTATTTTTATTGTGCATCTTAGATAAAATTGTTTTTCATGAATGATCACGAGAAGTAAGGCACGACTACTATCGAGCGAAGTTAAACCAAAAGAGAATTGCATAATGGATAAGGGGCAGTTTACTGACGGGGATAGGTTCGGAGATGAGATGGGCACATTTTTAGCAGGACAGGACGACAGGGTCATTGATGAGGAAGGTGATTTGGACGCGATCTTAGAGCAACGTCGCCGCCGTGATTATGAGAGTGAGGTAGAGGATGAAACAGAGACAGGCACACAGGTCGAGACGGTAGTAGAGGTTTATAATCAAACGAACGAGAGCAGACAGGGGCCAGCTCGGCCACGTCAGAGCTCTAGCGCCCAGGTGTCCAGAGTTACATCACCCATGTGTGACGAGGATCAAGATGATGACATTAACCCAATACTGAGCTTCCTACGATCAATGAAAGAAGAAGCTGACGAACAACGTAAGAAGGAGAAGGAAGAAGCTGACGAACAGCGTAAGAAGGACACTCAGGCAATAATTTCGCATATAGGGAAAATTCGTGGGGAATTACTAACAATAAAGAAAGAATGTGGAGAAGCAAAACAGATGTCACTGGTAGCACAAAAAGTAGCAGGCCTAGCCAAAACGGCAGCAACGGGAGCAATGAAAGTCGCAAAAGTAACTTCTCAACTCGCAGGTCGCTTGCGACGTGCGACACAAGCCCACTCAAAATCCCTAGCGTTCTTAAAAACCCAAGGTAATATTGCGGTTACGAACATCACGAAACAAATGAAAGAAGTAGAGAGTCGGATAGCAAAACTAGAGCGAAAAGGGCACACGAGTACTGCGCGTTCGGATACCAATGATGAAGTACACAGAATTGTGTCTCCGAGGAAAAGCCCGCCGTGCTCTAGCCCAGTGACAGAGGGCGGAACTAACAATGCACACGCAGAAACACCTAGTAATAGCTCCAATAATTGTAGCCCACTTAGGAGAGTGAATTCTGAGTGCCACCGCCACTGTGATACAGAGGCAGCACATCACAGTTATCAGCAAGATAGATCAGGACACTCAGCAGACGTGCAAGTATCGGAAACGAGTGACAACACCAGTGCGAGGATCGGACAGGATTTTGATCACAATCACTTCCTGTCGATACTAAAATTCCAAAAGTTCAGAGATAATGGAGGGTCGATGCATCCGAAGAGCTGGGTGATGCAGTTTACTAATTCATTACCGTCATCATGGCCAACCCACGCAAAATTAGAATTCATGTGTGGACACATCGAAGGCCAAGCCGCGGAAAAGATGCGGGGTGTGGCAGCGACGTGTCGGACCTATCAGGAATTTGTTGATGAATTCCTGCGGACCTACTGGTCAAAGGAAACGCAAGACAGGATTAAAGAGGAAATAATATTTTGTCCTGAACTGGAAGTGTCCGGGCATAGGAACGCAACCAAATTTTTTGATGATTTACTCAAGAAGAATCAGTTTTTAGATAGTCCATATAGCAACGGAGAAATCATTAAATTTTGCTTTTCCAAATTGCCTATTAGGTATCAACAGACACTTGTCGGGAAGTGTGGATCTGACATAGAAGCATTCAAGAGTCTATTGCGCGAACTCGAAGTAGTCTTCGATAAACAAGACGCAAAGGACAGGAAGAAGGCGCAAAATAACAAATACCACGGGCCAGCAAGGGAAGACGACAACAGATCGCAAAATCGCACTCGTCAGTTAGGAAACCAGGTTTACGGAAATCAAGGTTACGCTACTCAAGGTTATGGAAACCAGAGACACGGAAACCAGAACGTCAGGGAGCAGGGTCAATCTAGACAAGGAATCTGGGATAGGAGGAATAACGAACGGCAAAGCGACCGTAATTGGAGAGAGCGAAATCAAGGACAACAGGAGAACCAGGAGATTGAATTTAGACCTGCAAATCCTAATGCACGTCAGAGGAGGGGGAGTCTAACAAGGGATTGGCGTTAGTCCATAGGATTCCACCACATCTCTCACACAAAGAAGTTCGTGGAATAATAGTAGTTTAAGTGGTGTACATAGTAGAATAGGCAAATATATGAACCTTTCTTCGGGGAACAATAATTGTTGCATTAATAGATTAAGATTGTTAAAAGTATTAACACGCTGCGTTGTCTTGCATAAGAATTTACTGCTGGTATCCTCTTTTTTGTCTATGTTCGGGATCTCCTCTGTCGTTGCGATAAGAGGGACTACCTTTCCATGAGCAATGTTTTTTTTTGTCCTTTCCTATCTGGTGTCCACGTTAAGGGATAAAGATGAGTGACGAGATGTCGCACAAACGGGCGCATACAAGAACGTGCTCTTAGAAGCGTTCTGAGAAGTCGTGATGCGCTCCATAGCGGCCACAACCAGTTCGTGAGACGTTCATACCAATGCTTGCAGGCACGCGTCAGTGCATTGCAAGATTGTGGTATATTGCGTGATTTCAAGGATGAATATGGGCAGTATAGTTTTTACAGTGATGCGCCAGCATCGTTGCCTCGCAAGTCGGGGTGAACCTGTGAGCGTTTGACTCCAATGGTGCCCTAGACGAGAGAAATGCGAGCATAAAGCCTACCATGCCAATGTGCTGGTTGGGGATTTAGCGTGCTGCTCGTGACTGTCACAGATGAATAACCAGGGACTTATACTTGGATATTCGTGACATACTGTGTAGCTGGCGTGTGTTGGGCGACTGAATGCTCAACAGGAACCACCCCTGGCTTGGTCATATTAGATTGCTTCTGGAAAGGTGTGCTTTGATCCCGAAAACCGCATCAGATAGAGAAGGAAGTTGCAACTATAAATTTATTGTCGTGTATAGCCATGGCTAACCCAGTCTCTGGAGTTTCAGTGAGGCGTAGTGAGAACTCGGAGGCCATGTCGTACGGAGCGCACATCACTGTCGTCAATAGCGGCGAGCAGCAAGACATCTCAACGTAACAGGAATTATGTAAGAGTATTGTATAAGGTAAACAAAAAAAATAATAATAAATAAATAAATAAATAAAGGGTACGATATACTAGGATAAGTTAAACTGTAGGATTTAACAATAACTAGATTAATATTGTGGGGGTTTTCTACCACAAGTGTTGTGTTTGGGCGCGCCTGTTGGGATGTTATTTTTCAGGTCATCAAATCACAGACCCGAGATGGAGGGACGACCGGCGAGCGAACGTAGAATAGTTGCAATAACATAATTTATTCAGAAGACATAGAATGTAGATCGTTGGCATATGGTAGTTAATTCTTGAGCATGTCTACTGTCGATCTATATAATTAATAGTAATATTAGTGCGGGCCCGCACATTTAGTTGTTCATCCATTACATAACATCAGTTATCACACACCATGTACAATACTGAGATCGGTCTCTACACATATATCAAAATAAATTATTTCCATGTCTAAATTAGATGTTATAATGATTGCCATAGATTAATAACTATAAAAGTAAAATAAGAGTGTCTGAAATGACAGACCATCAATGTTTCATTATGTAAATTTATTATAACATAGAAGGTCATGGGAAAAAGTTAGGCATAAGATTTTTGTAAGAATTGTGCAGATGACGGGGATCGTGGCAATGCGGAGGCCGGCCGGAGCGGGAACAAGAGGTCTGCGGCTACCTGCAAGAAAAGAGCGTCAGCACCCCACCTGACGTGAAGGGCGAGAGCATCCGGTCCTACGAGCTGACAGCACTGGGCCGTGTACCTGAGGGATTAGGCGGCAGACAGCCCTCGCCGGGCCACAAGCGAAAGTGGGGCTGGCCGTTGACACTGACACGCGACCCACACGCGACAACCTGCTAGCTCTCCGGACGCGGCAGCCGTTTGGAGGGATTCCCTGCGGCAGACCACGTTGTCGTGAGTACACGAAGAAGATCACATATCGTGTCAGAATCTGCGCCTCATGTGCCTCAGGACAGAAAGGGACGCTATATACTCACCTGTTTGGGTTTTTACAACTCACTAGCATTGGCCGATCTGCATACACAAAGCAGTATCGTGCCACACTAACAAATGTATGGTCTCATTTCTTACTTCCCCTCTCTATTAGAGAGCAGTTTTAACAATAGTCGCTCCTAGTTCGACCCTGTATGGATGACCTCACACACTTGTGGAGTCACTCCACGTGCCATCATCCCTCGTCGAACTGCAATATTGGGAAACGTAAAGTTCTGTCCAGCGAGAGAAGAGACCTAGACTAGTGATGTATCCCAAGGAGTAGACCTCAGAGACAATTAATCGACGTGAGGAGAGCCTATCACTGTGTCTTCCTACCGTACTGCCGTGATCATATGCGTGGGTCTGACTACAATCTCAACAGCGTACTGCAGACACTCCAGAACTCCCTATTGCTGTTGCCACAACGTAGCAACAACACCCGACGTTTAGCCTTATGTGATGTCAGTACTGTGGAATTAGTGAAGTGCTACGGATATTTCTAACAATGTGATTTAGTGCCTCATTCTCAGCACAGTCGTGAACTTTGTGCAATGTGCACGCACAATTTGATGCCCCATGAACCTTGTTTTTTTTTCTTAAATTTCTTTCTCTTATGTTGTTTTTGTAATGTATGTTATACCTTGTATGCGTTTGTGTTTTACACTGAAATTCTTATTACAGATTACTGTATCGTTCTCCGCATCATGTTTTTTTGGTATTTTGTGTTTATTGTTGTGTGTATGGAAACAGTGTGCCTGAAGTCCCCATAAACTGAAGCAGATACCACCACTGTCATTGTGAATGGACCATCAGTTCAGGGAACATTTTGTAAAGGTTATTCTTGCTGCAGGGAGACAGAATGAATCGGAGGTTGTAACTAGATTCTGAAAGCTCACAAAGAGATTGTTAACTTATATAGTATCATGTGTGAGTGAGTTCAGGTTAGTTTAATGATTAAAATTGTTGTAACATCTTGGGCATTTAATTGCAGAGCACTCCAACTCTGATTGTAAAGAATAAACTGCTCCATATTTGGCTCAGATGCCCGGGCCATATTTAGAGCGTGAATGTCTGCGTGAATCGGTGTTTGGAAGGGGCTCCCTGGGTGTGGATGTGTGATGTGAGTGTTAGTGTTCCATATTAAGAAGGTGAAGTTGGCTACATCATAAATAATCCTCCCTCTATGAGCTGCATTTTTCAGTTGCAGTGATTTTATTTATAGAGTGCGGCATGTGGAGCCAGCTTGCGAGATTGTTCTTGGGCGATTGACTCACTACCTTGCTCCTAAGTGAGCCAACCGCTCACCAATTACAATCTAGAACGGCGTAGGGGCTATGAGAGGTGGCATGAGCCCCCTCTCATATTTCTATCTTACGATTCTCCTTGTGGTGTCACCGCTAGACACCACACTTGCTAGGTGGTAACTTAAATCGGCCGCGGTCCTGTAGTACATGTCGGACCCGCGTGTCGCCACTGTGGGATCGCAAACCTAGCGCCACCACAAGGCACGTCTCGAGAGACTGAGGAGACCTCGTCCCCAGTTGTACGGACAACATAGCTAGCGATTGGACGTGCTAAGCCTTGCTCTCATTTGCCGAGAGATAGACAGTAGAATAGCCCTCTGCTAAGTTAAATGGTGACCACCTAGCAAGGCGCCATTTGTATCAGTGCCAATAGCTTACGAGTATGCAGGAGAGATGTATTCCAACAAGAGAATAAAGTTAAGTATTAAAAAAGCTATGTATTTTTCTTTAGTGCATTTATAAGTCTCATGTTCCAGACTTCACGCCCGTCTGCGTTAGCCTTGCGTGCCCTATCGGCTACAGCATTGTGTCTGGGCTGTATGGTCTAGACACAACATTATTGGCGACGAGAAAAAGAGTTTGTATTAATTCGTTTGTGTCATGGCTTCGCCACAATCTCCGGATGTACTGTCCGAATTTTTTCGCTTGCAGAATCAGCAGTCGCAGGCGTTATTGGATGCCCTGGGACAGCTCGTCCAGGGTCAACGTGTGCTGCAACACGATGCGGCAGCCGCCGCTTCATCGCTACCGCAGCCACAACACGCCATTGCACCGCCCTTCCGTCATTTTGACTCATCCTTGGAGTCCTGGCCGGAATGGTCCCGCCAGTTCAGCTTTCATCTAGCCGCCTACAGAATTCAAGGTAATGAGCGGCAGCCGTTTTTGCTTTCTTGTGTCGGTGTGTGCACCTACCGTGTGATAGTGAAGTTGTTTCCCCGGCGCGACGTAGCAACTCTGTCCTACGAAGAAATTTTGTCGGCGTTAGATGCCTATTTCAAAGAAACAGTAAATGTTGTTGCAAAACGGTATACGTTCTTTCGTACAAAACGTACGGCCGGTCAGACTAATAGGGAGTGGGTTGCGACATTGCAAGGACTTACTAGGGAGTGTGCGTTTGAATGTGAATGTGGCCTCCCTTATTCAGATACTATGGTGCGTGATGCAATTGCACAGAACGTTTCTGATGTTCGCATACGGGAACAGATTTTGAAACTAGTAAATCCCTTCCTTCAACAAGTGATAGACATATTGGATAGGCAAGACACACTTGACTCTGCTCAGGACTCATTTGAAATTTCGCCAGCAGTGTGTCACATTAACCGGCCCGCCGGGCCCGCTGCACGGGACGCTACGCGGCCCTCGCGCCCGTCACAGCAGCGGCAGCCTACCTTGCAAACACGTGCGCCGCGTAAGCAAGCAACTGTAGTGAAATCATGCCCGCGGTGTGCAGCTAGACATTCGCGTGAAAATTGCCCGTCACGTCACGCTATTTGCTTTTACTGTCAAAAGAAAGGACATGTTCAAAGTGTTTGCCAGAAAAAGCTTAGATCAGACATTAACAATAATTCCAGGCCCTTTGCTTCGCGCCGGAATCGAACCCAGGACAATCAGGCTCGTGGACCTTCGCCCATGGACATTCATGTAGTTCATTCCCACCCGTCCAGTGACACTTTAGCTAACGGTGACTGTGTTCGTCCCACAAACAGTGTGCGTCGACGTCGCCGAAAATCCCGTGAAGTCGCAAGTGCTTCTGTACCTGTATCAGTTCAAATTGCACGTGACAGTCGCTCTTGTCGTCAGCAGGACAATAAACTTTTTGTGGACTTAGACTTTGAAGGCAAAGTGATACCCTTCCAGCTCGATACCGGAGCTGCAGTTTCATTGCTCAATCACGACACGTACAAACAACTGGGCAAACCGCCATTGCGTGCCGCAAATGTTAAGTTACATAGTTACTCTGGACAGCATATACCTGTGTTAGG
The DNA here is from genome assembly GCF_023898315.1 of Schistocerca nitens. Taxonomy (NCBI): domain Eukaryota; kingdom Metazoa; phylum Arthropoda; class Insecta; order Orthoptera; family Acrididae; genus Schistocerca; species Schistocerca nitens. Next base: position 44,442,336 of record NC_064616.1, read on the forward strand.
ACAGTGCAGCCTTCTTGCCACATACATGGGACAGACAAAACTTGTATCATTTTACGTTCTTCGTTCTACTTCTGCAGTGAACTTGTTTGGTTTAGATTTATTTCAATTGTTTAATATGTCTATAGTAAATCAGGTCCTATCAGTGAATCAGACTGTGCCTTCCGCCAGTGTTTCTAGTCTTTGTGAAGAATTTGCAGACATTTTTGCACCGGGCCTTGGTTGCGCTAAGCACTATGCAGCGCATTTGGAACTGCAAGAAAACGCGCAACCGACATTTTTCAGAGCGCGCAATGTTCCCCACGCATTGCATGATGAGGTCGCCAGAACATTAGCCGATTTAGAATCTCAAGGTGTAATTGAACGTGTGCAGGCTTCTCTCTGGGCCTCACCCTTAGTAATTTTGCCAAAACCTTCCGGTAAACTGAGACTTTGTGTGGACTTCAAGGCAACAGTGAATCCACAACTTGTGACTGCCACTTTTCCTTTGCCCCGCCCGGAAGATCTTTTTGACAAACTGTGCCCGGGAAAATATTTTTCCAAATTGGACCTAGCAGATGCGTACTTGCAAATACCTGTGGACGAAGACTCCCAGCGCGTCTTAGTGGTTAACACGCATCTTGGCTTGTATCGCTTCAAAAGACTACCGTTCGGGTGTGCATCCGCCCCTGCTTTGTTTCAGCAATATTTACAAACTGTGTGTGCGTTGTTCCCTACTGCTGCGACCTATCTGGACGATATTGTGATCTCAGGAAAGACAGAAGCCGAACATTTGCAAAATCTCCGAACATTATTTCAGGTCTTGCGTCAGAATGGTCTTCGCTTGAGGAAGGACAAATGTGTGTTTTTTGCTCGGGACTTACCCTACCTGGGGCATGTCATAAATGCCCAAGGTATACATCCGAGTCCAGAGCACCTCCTTGCCATACAGGATTTACCTGCACCGCGGAACTTGAAACAGCTACAGAGTGTGTTGGGTAAAATTAATTATTATGCAAAGTTTGTGCCGCGCGCTTCTTCCATTTCAGCTCCGCTTCATCGCTTACGCCGTAAAGGTGTTCCGTTCGTCTGGACGACGGAATGCGACCGCGCCTTTCGCCAGTTGAAATCGGCGTTACTTTCAAATACGTGCCTTACGCCATTCGATCCCCGAAAACCTCTTTTGTTGATGGTAGATGCCTCGGATTTCGGGATCGGTGCTGTGCTTGCGCACAAAGATGGTTCGCATGATCGCCCTATTGCCTTTGCGTCCAAATTGCTCTCATCTGCGCAAAGAAATTATTCCCAGATAGAGAAAGAAGCTTTAGCTCTCGTGTTTGGTGTTACAAAGTTTCATGATTTCTTGTATGGTCGTCACTTTACAATCATCACGGACCACAAACCTTTGACATCGCTTTTTCATCCGAACAAGCCTGTACCTCCACGTACAGCGCAGAAATTCATTCGCTGGTCTCTTTTTCTCTCGCAGTACCGCTACGATATCTTGTATCGGTCCACTGCTAAGCACGGAAACGCTGATGCGTTGTCCCGTTTGCCTGTTGCTGAGGATAAAGCATTCGATTCTTCCGAACTTGCTTGCATGTTCATTGATTCGGAAACCGATGACGTGGTCGAATCGGTTCCGATTGATTTTCGTCGTGTAGCTACAGCCACAGCTGCTGACCCTGTCCTTGCTACTGTTTTGCGTTTTGTTGCTACGCAATGGCCCTTGTCAAAGTCACGGATCGAGGATCCTTTGGTTCGCCGTTTTTTTGCTCACAAGGAGAGACTTTTTGTACGATGTGGTGTTTTGTTGTTGCGTTCCGATAATGATCAATCCAGAGTCGTGGTCCCACGTTCGTTACAGTCCTCTGCCTTAAAGCTTCTTCACCAAGGACATTGGGGTATAGTGCGTACGAAACAACTTGCTCGTCAGCACTGTACTTGGTTCGGAATCGATGCTGCGATTACGAATATGTGCTCCTCTTGCGTGGCGTGTGCCGAACAGCAATCCGCACCGCCGCGGCAATTCTTTGCATGGCCGAAAGCCACTTCCCCTTGGCAACGCTTGCACATCGATTTTGCTGGTCCATTCTGGAATGCTCGATGGTTGGTTGTGGTCGATGCTTTCAGTAATTTTCCTTTTGTTGTCCGGATGTCTTCCACGACGTCTTCTGCCACAATCCAAGCCTTGTCTGCTATCTTTTGCATTGAAGGTCTTCCGCAGACTATTGTTTCCGACAATGGCCCACAATTCATGTCCGCAGAATTTCAGTCCTTCTGCGAGGCCAATGGTATTCAACATCTGACATCCGCGCCGTTTTCGCCTCAGTCAAACGGTGCCGCTGAACGATTGGTCCGGACTTTCAAGTCACAGATGTTGAAATTGAAAGAGTCGCATTCTCGGGAGGACGCTTTGTTGCTCTTTTTGTCTTCGTATCGCTCTCAGCCCCGCGATGGTCGCTGAATTGCTCCATGGTCGTTCTCATCGCACCTTGATGTCTTTGCTGCATCCGCCACATCAGGTTCCTGTGCAGCGGCAGACTCCTGCTTTTGCTCCTGGCGACGTTGTCTATTATCGCACCTATCGCGGTTCACGGCGTTGGCTCGCAGGGCGCATTCTTCGCTGCCTCGGCCGCGCGATGTATTTGGTTTTGGGGGCCTCTGGTGAGGTGCGTCGGCATCTCAATCAGCTGCGCCTCTGTCGTCGCCTGGGTTCTGCCGCTCCCCATCTGCTTTCAGCGACGGGGCCGTCAGGTCAGCGCCCTGGGGACCCATCTACTGGCTCGCCTCATCCCCAGGTGTTACCGACGCTGCCTTCCATTTTGCCTCATGGCGTCGCGCCGCCGCCGCCGCAGCCGCCGCCGGCGCCGCTCGCAGTGGACGCGTCGCTGCAACCGCCACGCGCCTCCCTGGGTCACGCGCCGCCGCTCGCTTCCCGTGACCTGCCGTCCTCCGCCATGGACCTCTTGCCTGCTCCGGACCAGATGTCGTCATCGCGCGTCGGATTCCCCGACGCAATGGAGGTCGACCCTTCGGCCCCTCCTGTCTCATTACGTGCGCATACACCGCATGTTGACGTGCACCCTGGACTAGGTTTTCAGGCGTTTCCTAGCTCCCCTCGGACCGAATGGCCGGATGCGGGTGGCACAGCCTCGCCTGTTGTTCGGCTCCCCACCTCATCGCATACGTCAACATGCGGTCCTCCCCACGGCGGGCGGAAGCCTTATCTCACGACCGTTCGCCGATTTGCGGGGGAGGAATGTGGTGTCACCGCTAGACACCACACTTGCTAGGTGGTAACTTAAATCGGCCGCGGTCCTGTAGTACATGTCGGACCCGCGTGTCGCCACTGTGGGATCGCAAACCTAGCGCCACCACAAGGCAGGTCTCGAGAGACTGAGGAGACCTCGTCCCCAGTTGTACGGACAACATAGCTAGCGATTGGACGTGCTAAGCCTTGCTCTCATTTGCCGAGAGATAGACGGTAGAATAGCCCTCTGCTAAGTTAAATGGCGACCACCTAGCAAGGCGCCATTTGTATCAGTGCCAATAGCTTACGAGTATGCAGGAGAGATGTATTCCAACAAGAGAATAAAGTTAAGTATTAAAAAAGCTACGTATTTTTCTTTAGTGCATTTATAAGTCTCATGTTCCAGACTTCACGCCCGTCTGCGTTAGCCTTGCGTGCCCTATCGGCTACAGCATTGTGTCTGGGCTGTATGGTCTAGACACAACACTCCTCTCTAGTTGCATGCGGTGGAGGGTTGATATTCCTTCACACGCGGACTTCCCATGCAGCGTCTCTCGCCACCCGGGTGGTCCAGTGACAGGCGGGCTCTTCTGACTTTGAAAGGGTAGGCCGACAGGTGTGGGGGGTCGAGTGAATGCTTTCCGGACGCCGACATTGTCAGGAGACGCGCCCGCGGGAGCCGGAAGTGGCGGCTGGGCTGGAGGTTCCGTTGCTTCGCAGAAGCTTAGCGAAAACACTTTCTGGCGGGCTACCAGCGAGGCATGGGAATGACTTATGTACCCAGGCAGCTGTGGCGGGAAAATTCCCGCGCTTTCTGCAAAATAGTAACTGTGATTGGCTTGCTCAGGGCATAGCTCCGTGACGGAGCAAAATCAGCACAGAAATTGGCGCCAAGAATCTCCATTGGTGGAATGGTAGTGCTCCGGCAATGGAGTGGAATTTCCGCCGGTTTACGAGTTGCTGATTGGAACGTAACCACGGCCACTGTCGTGGGGGCGGGAATGTTGTGTGTTCGGCCGGTACGGGTGCTCTAGGGAGTCAGCAGTCGCCTTTCGGTCGAGGACGTCGAAGCAACCAGCCAACGGCTCCGGTTCGCCAGATCGTGTCCTGGCAGTCAAGAAGACAGTTTGGTAATGTATGTCCGCAGCACCGGCAGACAGGGATTTTCCTAGGTGATAATCAGAGCTCAGCAGAGCGCGCCTGTTCGTCTTTTTCTAACTTTGTTCTGTCTTGAGAAGCAGCAATTACTGTTGGGTTAGCTGTGTGTCTCTCTTGAGATTTGAGTGGCAAGGAATTGGCTCCACATACCACCTCGTCTTAAACCTCACGATCTAGTTTAGGGACAACTTCACCTTTACAGTGTTTGTATGAATCTCCAAATTTGAGCCAATTTGATGTATTATTTTTCCTGTGTTTCTTTTACTATTCTGTGTTTAGTGTTAATAAATCATATTGTTATTTTGCACAGAACTTTCATTCTGTTAATCGATAGAGCAACCCTATCATTCCTCACTATGCTAATGAAACCTTTGTTTATTTAACTTATTTATCAAATTAAATTATTGCAGGTGCCAAACTCTCTTCTATTCCACTGGCAGGGTTGATTAGAGTCAGTTCGCGTATTTTTTTATCCTTGTGCAACAGCAAAAGTCGGAGTTAGAATAGGGGGGGGGGGGCTTAGAGCATGATTTACATATGTGGATTCTAGTAGAATTTAGTGATAAATACACTGCTAGCCCCGGCACCTCGCAACCTAAGGACATCACACACATCCATGCCCGAGGCAGGATTCGAACCTGCGACCGTAGCGGTCGCGCGGTTCCAGACTGTAGCGCCTAGAACAGCTCGGCCACTCCGGCCGGCTTAGAAAGTACAAAATTATTTCTCAGGCAATAAAACTAGAAAATCGAGCCGTGATGTTAAGTAACCTCTCGGCCACTCCGGCCGGCAAATTTTTGAAAATCCACGATTTGGTGACAAGAAAGCAGTACTACAAGACTATGAATGCTATCAATATTATGTTAGAATTTGACACAAATAAGCGTAACCTTCAACACTGTTGCGGGATTGCCATACAATGTGTGTTGGGGACTACCCAAGACCAGTGAAAATATACAACATCGAGAAGACCACACTGTGCTCACTTTTAGGAATCTACATTCAGATGTGTACCCAGCCCTGTCGGCATGTGGCAACATGTGGCTCTGTCCAGTTGATGTTACTGTCATGCGTGCCTACTACGTGGGTGCTCCAGGGCTCGAGCACCCAATACGTTATCTTGTGGGTGCACAGCGCCAACAAAACTTAAAGTTTGATGAAAACAAAATTAAATAAATAGTTCTCACTCGCGTTTACCAAAAAGTAATGAACTATTAAAACACTGAGATGGAAGTTAAAATTTCAGAACTGTAAATCATATCTGTTTGTTTAAAATGTCTTTGTGCAAAGGCAAACGAGCAACACACTCCTCTGACGTTGCCTTTTTCTGGCCAAGTCAAAGGTACTCCCCAGAATAACGGTCGCACTGGACTGTGAATGGAACCCCGTCTTTTCGGCTTGCTTTCATGTTTCATTACAAGTGACACGACACAATACGCCCACTCCATTGGTCAACAATTATTTTAAAATATCCGCTTGCAAATATTGAGCAATAATAAAGAATAATCTGAGATACAAGGAAGCCGATTGTTACAGACTACCTCAATAGTTATTTTTTTAAACGTAACAGCGGCGTGGTTTAAGATATCAGTGAAATTGTTTGCACGTAATCTGGATTGTCATCGTTTTATTTGTTGCTACAGTGGCTTTGAAGGACATGGGAGCTTATATTGGAGAATGAAGGGGTATTACCGCATTAATAGCTGGTACAAAGGAGAGGGTCTACTGACGGCATGAGTGGAGCAAAAGCTCTTCGCCGGGCAAAAGTTTCACAGTTTTCAAACGTTGCGCGGTTACTGGACGCGTGTGGAAAGCCGAAACTCAATAATGAGTATTGCTACTATACATACTTTCGAATTCGAACAGCTTCGAATAAAGTAAAGGAATGACCTCTTTGTTTACATTACAACACACACCATTAAATTTCTATTTGTACCTGCTGCAATGACACATTTTGTGTTAGGGAGTCTCATTTTTATTTTTGCAGGCCGGCCCTTGTCGCAAACCTTACGCATCTGGGTCTGTGAATTCGTGTAAGTAAATTTGAACCCGAGTTTGATCTCATTTCTGTTGCTTTTAAATCTGCTGTGCTACGGACTGAGCTAGAGCAACGTGTGATTATAGTACCGGTATATTTACAGCACACATCTTTATTATACAGCAGTGTCCATAAAAGATTATGAATGGAAGATAATGACTTTAAGAAATATCGAGACTCCCCAGAAAACATATACTACATTCCGCCATTGATATGCACCCACAGATATCTTGGAAAGTCGGCTCCCTTGGTTGCTTTCCTCTGGCATGAGCACGGCGTGGATGGGAGTAGTGCTCAGACTTCTGAAAATGGTTCAAATGGCTCTGAGCACTATGGGACTCAACTGCTGTGGTCATAAGTCCCCTAGAACTTAGAACTACTTAAACCTAACTAACCTAAGGACAGCACACAACACCCAGCCATCACGAGGCAGAGAAAATCCCTGACCCCGCCGGGAATCGAACCCGGGAACCCGGGCGTGGGAAGCGAGAACGCTACCGCACGACCACGAGATGCGGGCTCAGACTTCTGAATACATCACAGAAGTGGACCAGGTGCGTGACATCAGGGCGCTTCCTGATGCGTTATTTGTATGAAAAAGAAGCAGTTGTTCTCATTCTATCCAGTGGAGGAGGTAACAGCTGAAGTGGACTTAAACTTAAGACAGGTTAACTTGTAGATTCCAGTTTTAGGGTGTCATTTACGCAATCTATGATATAAGAGGCCGCGCGGGATTAGCCGAGCGGTCCAAGGCGCTACAGTCATGGACTGTGCGGCTGGTCCCGGCGGATGTTCGAGTCGTCCCTCGGGCATGGGTGTGTGTGTTTGTCCTTAGGATAATTTAGGTTAAGTAGTGTGTAAGCTTAGGGACTGATGACCTTAGCAGTTAAGTCCCATAAGATTTCACACACATATGAACATTTTTTATAAGAGGGGTGGGAAGAATTGTTTCTACTTAGGGCAACTGCACTGCTACCATTCTAAACTTAGCACAAGTGACTTGGCAGGTTGTATCAGTATCGCCTTCAATTCTGTCATCGTAGGCCTGGAGAAAACCAGGAAATATGATAGCCATGCAAGTTGCACTAGTGCCCTAGGGTCTGTCATCTGGAATTCACAGACCTATATGGCTTCCCGCCATTTTATACAAGGGGTACTATGACATCATAATAGTGGGTGGAGGGGGGAATCTGGAAACAATAGATGACGTCATAGTGGGAGGGAGAAATCTGGCAACAGTACATCGTTAACTTACGAGGGTCAATAATGAAGAACGTATCGTGTACTAAAAGCAAAAGCTCATTTTTCCTTCTGGTTTCTACACTATGTGGTCAAAAGTATCCAGACACCTAGCTGAAAATGACTTACAAGTTCGTGGCGCCCTCCATCGGTAATGCTGGAATTCAATATAGTTTTGGCCCACCCTTAGCCTTCCACTCTCGCAGGTATACGTTCAGTCAGGTGCTGGAAGGTTGTTTGGAGAATGGCAACCCATTCTTCAGGGAGTGCTGCACTGAGGAGAGATATCGATGTCGGTCGGTGAGGCCTGGCACCAAGTCGGCGTACCAAAAAATCCCAAACATGTTCTATAGGGTTCAGGTCAGGACTCTGTGGAGACCAGTCAGTTACAGGGATGTTATTGATGTGTTACCACTCCACCACAGGCCGTGCATTATGAACAGGTGCTCGATCGTGTTGAAAGATGCAATGGCCATCCCCGAATTGCTCTTCAACAGAAGGAAGCAAGAAGGTGCTTAAAACATCAATTTAGGCATGTGCTGTGATAGTGCCACGCAAAACGGGGTGGAAGCCCCCTCCATGAAAAACACGACCACACCATAACACCAATTCCTCCGAATTTTACCGTTGGCACTACCTACACACGCTGGCAGATGACGATCGCCCGGCATTCGCCATACCAACACCCTGCCATCGGATCGCCACATTGTGTACCGTCATTCGTCACTCCACACAACTTTTTTACACTGTTCAATCGTCCAATGTTTACGCTCCTTACACGAAGCGAGGCGTCGTTTGGCATTTACCAGCATGATGTGTGGCTTATGAACAGCCGCTCCACCATGAAATCCATGTTTTCTCATCTCCCACCTAACTGTCATAGTACTTGCAGTGGATCCTGATTGAGTTTGGAATTCCTTTGTGATGGTCTGGATAGATACCTGCCTATTACCTATTACGACCCTCTTCAACTGTCGGCGGTCTCTGTCAGTCAACAGACGAGGTCAGCCGGTACGATTTTGTGCTGTACGTGTCCCTTCACGTTTCCACTTCACTATCACATCGGAAACAGTGGACCTAGGAGTGGTTGGGAGTGTGGAAATCTCACGTACAGATGTATGACACAAGTGACACCCTATCACCTGACTATGTTCGAAGTCCGTGAGTTCCGCGGAGCGCCCCATTTTGTTCCCTCACGATGTCTAATGACTACTGAGGTCGCTGATATGGAGTACCTGGCAGTGGGTGGCAGCACAATGCACCTAACATGAAAAACGTATGTTTTCGGTGGGTCTGGATACTTTTGATCACATAGTATATGTTCAGTCCTAAATTCGTTTCGCTGCCAGTGGAAAGTGTTCCCGTAAACTATGGTACTTAAAAAAATAAATGTAAATCGTAGGATTCAGCAGTATACGGCATGCTGTCGTACTGAACTGCAGACTGGCGAAATAATTTTTTTGTTTCACAGTTTAATATCTGACTCTTTTCTGAAGCGTTACATTTAAAACGCATATTTATATACCAGCTTTAATTACAACTGCGACATACAGAAATAATGGCGTGACCAATTCAACCTCGTGTGATGTGTAGAGCAGAGTACACGAAATAAATTTTTGAGGCTACAGAGATATAGAATACACGTAGTTCTGGCAGCCTCCTGTTTTGTGTAACCGAAAAGGTTAAATCGAACTCACACAGTGAAAAGCGGTCAATAAAACTTAAATTAAACATTTAAAAAAACTGCCCCGTTAAGTTTAATATGAGTAGCAATATTTTAACCAAGCGTCGTCGCATAGGGGGACCGCTAATTAAATATTAAAAAAAAAGAAGTTAACAGTAACTATCCTTTCTAGAGCAACATACTTTCATTATGCTGAACGTAAATCTGTTCTGTTTGACGTCATCTCTTCCATTCCTGCGTTTTCCGCATCCACACCTCAAAATAGCTACTGAAGTTTTAATTACTTATTATATAAAATGAGAAAACCAATCTTTCTTTAATTAGCTTAACACTTACGGAATAGAGTTAGATGTTTATTTTATACCATATTTTTACATTATTAGGCACGAATTTAGGCCTCGTAAGATAGACCCATGTTTGAAACTATGTCCTGCAGTGATCTGATGATAGCGTACTACGTGACGCCTCATTAAATGGCGAACACGAGTAGCGCAGTATGTGGCGCGACTACGTGCGGCCAGCCGAACGGGCAGTCGCGTGTGTGCATACATCGTCCACGGTTATGTCTATATTGCGAATTTTTCGGAGTAACTTCATTATGACTTAGACTCAGCGATTTGATATTGTTAACTGATGTTTACCTACGTTGCCTAGGTACCCTACTTGTATTTAAATTTCGTACTTTATCAATTTGTAGATGTATTCTGTTTTTATTTTATTTATTTTAAGCGACGACGCTTGGATCCAAATATTACTTCTTATATTAAACTCAAAGTCGGGAATACATTATTTTTTACTTTCTAGAAAATTTTGTGTGAGGATTTCCTTAAATTTTTAATTTAACTTTCATTTAATGCTTTTTAAGAATTACATGTTAGTAGTAGATACGGTACAATCGACGCCTTATGCCCACAATCACACGAAATTGCAACGCGATATCATTTTCACTTATGCGATTTATGTTTCTTTCTTTAATTCACATACATATTCATTTACTGTGTTTCAGTATATATTTAGCTAATTTAGGTAACACAAGCTATAAGCATTGGCGATAATTCTAAATCAAGTTGGGAGAAAGAGGGCTACCATTGCACTCTCTTGCAGTAGGCTCCCTAAACTATTAGGACAAAATCATTTGATTTGGTAGTGAACTGTAGACCTCAAAAAGAACTACAAAAGGGTCTGCGAGAACATGTGTTTGTGTTTTACAGTTGAGTCACTGTCTCCCTTTCTTCTCTATGTAGGTGCTGAAACGGGCGACTTCAATAGACGAAAATCATCATTGTTGGTCAACCGTAAAAGATAGACATATGTTCTAGCGGACATTTATTTAGATCCTTTTGAGTTCTACAGTCTGGTACTGTTGAACTTGATGTAGCTCTTATGCATTAGGTAGCGTATATCAGTAGAGCCCTCTGGCGGATAACGTTTTTACGTAACGTAGCTGATGAAATTTAAACGGCTGAACAGAATTTCATTCAACAACAGCTAAGAACCATACCGTTTAGACCAGCTTTAAAAAAAAACCTACACTAAAATCGGTTCTTTCGTTCGGAAACTACGGTGCCACAGACAGAGAGACAGATACACACTTTAAATTTATAATACCCCTATGTTTGCGTCTTGGGTTAAGAAGAATGCAAACATGAAAGCAAGTGACAGTATGCCCCGTCAACGAACAATGGAGCTGCGTTTACCCACGAGTGAATTCAGGCGGAGTAGACTGGTCGGCTACAGGAAAAGGGTTATCCATACTGTGACATACAGAACATAGTGCCACGCCAATAATGCACGGGCAGGCAGAAGAGGGAGGTACGAACCGAGGAGCGGGTACTGGACTATGCAATGTAACCACAGCACAAACTGAGCTTATTTTGTCCGTATGGCCACAACGGGACTCATCTGTTACGCTATTTACATTCTGCAAAGGTAGTTGGGGTGAAAGGAGTTGAGATGAAATGGTATGGAATAGTGATAGGAAGGAAATAACGACTTCCAGCCGTACAGGCCATTACGGCAATGCAACGGCTACAGCTGAAAATTTGTGCCAGGCCGGGACTTGAACCTGGATGCTCCGTTTCTCTAAAACAGTTGCCTTAACCGCCTTTCCCTCTCTCTCTCTCTCTAGACCAGTTCCACTACAGGCATTGGCTCCTAATACCCACACTACCATCAAAATCTACCCAACCTCCAAACAGAAACAATAACTATTGCCAACGCTACTTTCTTCCCACATGAACCATGGACCTTGCCGTTGGTGGGGAGGCTTGCATGCCTCAGCGATACAGATGGCCGTACCGTAGGTGCAACCACAACGGAGGGGTATCTGTTGAGAGGCCAGACAAACATGTGGTTCCTGAAGAGGAGCAGCAGCCTTTCCAGTAGTTGCAGGGGCAACAGTCTGGATGATTGACTGATCTGGCCTTGTAACATTAACCAAAACGGCCTTGCTGTGCTGGTACTGCGAACGGCTGAAAGCAAGGGGAAACTACAGCCGTAATTTTTCCCGAGGACATGCAGCTTTACTGTATGATTAAATGATGATGGCGTCCTCTTGGGTAAAATATTCCGGAGGTAAAATAGTCCCCCATTCGGATCTCCGGGTGGGGACTACTCAAGAGGACGTCGTTATCAGGATAAAGAAAACTGGCATTCTACGGATCGGAGCGTGGAATGTCAGATCCCTTAATCGGGCACGTAGGTTAAAAAATTTAAAAAGGGAAATGGATAGGTTAAAGTTAGATATAGTGGGAATTAGTGAAGTTCGGTGGCAGGAGGAACAAGGGTTATAAATACAAAATCAAATAGGGGTAATGCAGGAGTAGGTTTAATAATGAATAAAAAAATAGGAGTGCGGGTTAGCTACTACAAACAGCATAGTGAACGCATTATTGTGGCCAAGATAGACACAAAGCCCATGCCTACTACAGTAGTACAAGTTTATACGACAACTAGCTCTGCAGATGATGAAGAAATTGATGAAATGTATGACGAGATAAAAGAAATTATTCAGGTAGTGAAGGGAGACGAAAATTTAATAGTCATGGGTGACTGGAATTCGTCAGTAGGAAAAGGGAGAGAAGGAAACATAGTAGGTGAATATGGATTGGGGGGAAGAAATGAAAGAGGAAGCCGCCTTGTAGAATTTTGCACAGAGCATAACTTAATTATAGCTAACACTTGGTTCAAGAATCATAAAAGAAGGTTGTATACCTGGAAGAATCCTGGAGATACTAAAAGGTATCAGATAGATTATATAATGGTAAGACAGAGATTTAGGAACCAGGTCTTAAATTGTAAGACATTTCCAGGGGCAGATGTGGATTCTGACCAAAATCTATTGGTTATGAACTGCAGATTGAAACTGAAGAAACTGCAAAAAGGTGCGAATTTAAGGAGATGGGACCTGGATAAACTGAAAGAACCAGAGGTTGTAGAGAGTTTCAGGGAGAGCATAAGGGAACAATTGACAGGAATGGGGAAAAGAAATACAGTAGAAGAAGAATGGGTAGCTTTGAGGGATGAAGTGGTGAAGGCAGCAGATGATCTAGTAGGTAAAAGGACGAGGGCTAGTAGAAATCCTTGGGTAACAGAAGAAATATTAAATTTAATTGATGAAAGGAGAAAATATAAAAATGCAGTAAATGAAGCAGGCAAAAAGGAATACAAACGTCTCAAAAATGAGATCGACAGGAAGGACAAATGTAAGGATGTAGAGGCTTATCTCACGAGGGGTAGGATAGATACTGCCTACAGGAAAATTAAAGAGACCTTTGGAGATAAGAGAACCACTTGTATGAACATCAAGAGCTCAGATGGAAACCCAGTTCTAAGCAAAGAAGGGAAAGCAGAAAGGTGGAAGGAGTATATAGAGGGTCTATACAAGGGCGATGTTCTTGAGGACAAAATTATGGAAATGGAAGAGGATGTAGATGAAGATGAAATGGAAGATATGATACTGCGTGAAGAGTTTGAAAGAGCACTGAAAGATCTGAGTCGCAACAAATCTCCGGGAGTAGACAACATTCCATTAGAACTACTGACAGCCTTGGGAGAACCAGTCCTGACAAAACTCTACCATCTGGTGAGCAAGATGTATGAGACAGGTGAAATACCCTCAGACTTCAAGAAGAATATAATAATTCCAATCTCAGAGAAAGCAGGTGGTGACAGATGTGAAAATTACCGAACTATCAGTTTAATAAGTCACGGCTGCAAAATACTAACACGAATTATTTACAGACCAATGGAAAAACTAGTAGAAGCCGACGTCGTGGTAGATCAGTTTGGATTCCGCAGAAATGTTGGAACACGTGAGGCAATACTGATCCTACGACTTATCTTAGAAGCTAGATTAAGGAAAGGCAAACCTACGTTTCTAGCATTTGTAGACTTAGAGAAAGCTTCTGACAATGTTGACTGGAATACTCTCTTTCAAATTCTGAAGGTGGTAGGGTTAAAATACGGGGAGCGAAAAGCTATTTACAATTTGTACAGAAACCAGATGGCAGTTATAAGAGTCGAGGGACATGAAAGGGAAGCAGTGGTTGGGAAGGGAGTGAGACAGGGTTGTAGCCTCTCCCCGATGTTGTTCAATCTGTATATTGAGCAAGCAGCAAAGGAAACAAAAGAAAAATTCGGAGTAGGTATTAAAATCCCTGTGAAGAAATAAAAACTTTAAGGTTCGCCGATTACATTGTAATTCTGTCAGAGACAGCAAAGGACTTGGAAGAGCAGTTGAACGGAATGGATAGTGTCTTGAAAGGAGGATATAAGATGAACATCAACAAAAGCAAAACAAGGATAATGGAATGTAGTCGAATTAAGTCGGGTGATGCTGAGGGAATTAGATTAGGAAGTGAGACACTTAAAGTAGTAAAGGAGTTCTGCTATTTGGGGAGCAAAATAACTGATGATGGTCGAAGTAGAGAGGATATAAAATGTAGACTGCCAATGGCAAGGAAATCATTTCTGAAGAAAAGAAATTTGTTAACATCGTGTAAAGGTTTAAGTGTCAGGAAGACGTTTGTGAAAGTATTTGTATGGAGTGTAGGCATGTATGGAAGTGAAACATGGACGATAAATAGTTTGGACTAGAAGAGAATAGAAGCTTTCGAAATGTGGTGCTACAGAAGAATGCTGAAGATTAGATGGGTAGATCACATAACTAATGAGGAAGTATTGAATAGGATTGGGGAGAAGAGAAGTTTGTATCACAACTTGATTAGAAGAACGGATCGGTTGGTAGGACATGTTCTGAGGCATCAAGAGATCACCAGTTTAGTATTGGAGGGCAGCGTGGAGGGTAAAAACCATAGAGGGAGACCAAGAGATGAATACACTAAGCAGATTCAGAAGGATGTAGGTTGCAGTAGGTACTGGGAGATGAAGAAGCTTGCACAGGATAGAGTAGCATGGAGAGCTGCATCAAACCAGTTTCAGGACTGAGGACCAGAACAACAACAACAAATGTCTAGGAGTAACTATCCAGAGCGCCCTTAAGTAGAATGACCACGTAAAACAAACAGTAGGAAAAGCAGATGACAGACTGAGATTCATAGGAAGAATCTTAGGGAAATGTAATTCATCCACGAATGAAGTGGTTTATAAGTCGCTTGTTCCGCCGATTCTCAAGCATTTTTCATCAATATGGGACCCTTATCAGGTAGGCCTGATAGAAGAGACAGAGAAGATCCATCGAAGAGCGGTGCGTTTCGTTGCCGGCCAGTGTGGCCGAGTGGTTCTAGGTGCTTCAGCCTGGAACCGCCCGACCGCTACGGTCGCAGATTCGAATCCTGCCTCAGGCAAGGATGTGTGTGATGTCCTTAGGTTAGTTAGGTTTAATTAGTTCTAGGGGACTGATGACCTCAAATGTTAAGTCCCATAGTGCTCAGAGCCATTTGAACCATTTTTTGCGTTTCGTTACGGGATCGTTCGGTCGGTGCGAGAGCCTTACCGAGATGGTAAACAATCTCAATTGGCAGACGTTACAAAACGGAATTTCTGCATCACAGAGAGGTTTACTAAGGAAATTCCGGGAAAACACTTTGCGGAAAGAGTGGGAGAACATATTACTTGCTCTCACATACATCTCGCTTAATGACGACAATGAGAAAATTCAAGAACTAAAGCCAATACAGAGGCTTTCCTGCAGTCATTCTTCCCACTTACTATTCGCGAGTGGAAGGTGATAGGGGGATGAATTAATGGTACCAGAAGTACCCTCCGACACACACCATTAGGTGGCTTGCATAGCATGATTTAGATGTAGATGTTTAGATATGATACATTCTCTTCATCTACTTCACTGAACATGTATATATTTCTACCTGTTTGAATTGTACTTAGTACTTCAGTAAACATTGCTACTACAACCTCCTCATGGCCACTCATACCTATTTCCACGTGATCGTCCTGAAAGAGATCAAATCTACTTGTTGATATTAGATCTAATGCATTTATGAATTACATATCATTAAAAAAATCACAAGCTGACAACGTTCACAACATAGAAGGAAAACAAATGAACAAACATATAACTGCAGTTCTAATTCTAAAGTGACGTGAAATACAAATAATGACAATAGAGCTTAAGAGAAAATGGAAAATGCAACAATTTACCAAGTGTATATGTACAGAGTTCTTTCGACCTCAGTCTTCGCCAATAAAGAAGGGAAAAGAAATGGTTTACAGAATATGTGTACAAGATCCAGAAACCCCGTCGGTAATCCGCACGCCAGATTTATACACAAAATACTATTTTTAATTTATAACAACCGTACAAACATATGTACCCATATTTCCAGAATGACTGCAAAAGATGGTTTGTAAATAAAAGCGAAACGAGTCTGGTGTAAAATTCTCTTTAGTTATTTTCAGTAAGTTTAAGACAGAGAAACCAATAGTAATTGCTAATTGATTTGGGGGAGGAGACCAAACAGTGACGTCATCGGTCCCATGGAATTAGGGAAACTCGCCCGTGCCCTTTCAAAGGAATCATCCCGGCATTTGCTTGAAGTGATTTAGGGAAATCACGGAAAACCCAAATCTGGATGGCCGGACGCGGGTTTCAACCGTCATCCTCCCGACTGCGAGTCCAGTGTGCTAACCACTATGTTCCATCTCTGCAACTAAATGAAAAGCAAGAACAGTGCAAGTGATGTGTTGGAATAAATGTCGGTGAAAATACTCCGGAAATCGGCCAGTTGCAACATGGCCCCGAATGAACCCATTCCCAGGACACATTGGACTAACAACACTGGGAATCGTTCCACCAAACAATAATTTAACCTCACGAAGTTTGTGCTATGGAAGTTGTTTTCTACATCTACATGGATACTCTGCAAATCACATTTAAGTGCCTGGCAGAGGGTACATCGAACCACCTTCACAATTCTCTATTATTCCAATCTCGTATAGCGCGCGGAAAGAATGAACACCTATATCTTTCCGTACGAGCTCTGATTTCCCTTATTTTATCTTGGTGATCGTTCCTCCCTATGTAGGTCGGTGTCAACAAAATATTTTCGCATTCGGAGGAGAAAGTTGGTGATTGGAATATCGTGAGAAGATTCCGTCGCAACGAAAAACGCCTTTCTTTTAATGATGTCCAGCCCAAATCCTGTATCATTTCTGTGACACTCTCTCCCATATTTCGCTATAATACAAAACGTGGTGCATTTCTTTGAAGTTTTCGATGTACTCCGTCAGTCCTATCTGGTAAGGATCCCACAACGCGCAGCAGTATTCTAAAAGAAGACGGACAAGGGTAGTGTATGCAGTCTCCTTAGTAGATCTGAAAAACAAGAGAAAAACACGACAAAATGTAACAGAGTAACATATTGTAACTACTGCATAATACATTTACTATAGGTATAAAAATTAACACGTATTACGGGCCACTGAAGATACTTCATAAATAAAGGAAGTGTAAAGCGTATGCCAGAAAACAAACAGCCTTTTATTTAGCTGCGTAGACGGAGCATACCCCCATGGATGTGTTTTCGTTGTTGGTGTGTAATCGGATTGATCTGTAGACATCGGTAAAAATTTGTGAAGCTCTGGTATGGAGAACTATTTGGTGGGTTTCTTATTCACCGGATTGTGTTTCGTATTTTAACATACTTGACTCACTTTTTCTCCTACTCATCTGTGAAACCTACCTCTTGTTATGTTGGTGGGGCTTGGGCACACTTTTCACTGCACTTACGTACACGCACGTACACACACAAAGACAAACACACACACGAACACACACACACACACACACACACACACACACACACACACACACACACACATACACACACTCACAGAATAAAAGAAAACGTAACAAGTTCAAAGTTCGTCAAGCAAAAACAAAACAGTGAATCAAACGACTGTCAAAAATGGCTCTGAGCACTATGGGACTCTACTTCTGAGGTCATCAGTCCCCTAGAACTTAGAACTACTCATTAGAAATAGAACACAAGCTCTGAGTGAGGAAGGTTGTGACAGTAATGCGGCCCGTATTTGCCACAAGAGATTTAGGAAAACCACAGAAAACCTGACTCTGAGTGACCAGACTGAGAATCCGGTCTCCACTGAACACGGTTGTAGCGTTTTAGCATTACACCATCTTGCTAGGTACGTTGCAGTTTACGTGTGGTCTGGTGATTACTTAAGCCGTAAAAACCTCTCGTGAGCTAATACTTCTAAACATACAGAACACTGACTCTCTTGCTCAGAACAATTTCGTTCTCGTGTTATAGCGTCCACTGGCTGCCTCTCGGTAATGACGCAGAACCGACGTCGAATCGAAAAGCTTACTTAAGGCAGCAGAGGAAAATAGCCGTTAGCGTTTACAGTCGTTACGGCTTCTGCTTGGAGCCAGATGACGCACGGCTATTACAGAATAGTACTGTGGTTTATAGTGCTCTGGTGTTAATTGCACTGACGGGCTAATTATTCAACCCGTCAGGTGCTGGGCCCATCTACCCAGTAATTACTTACGGAGCACGCATTTAGTAATCCCTGTACACAGATATTGGAAATGGTACATAACCGCCGCCAGTTCGTAACACGGGGGGATGAATGTACACGTTACAGCGAACATGAAACTGAGTTTTGTTACTCGGATGTGAGGAAACTACAAATGGCCTGGAAAGAAGCAGCCACCACATTAACATGTCTTCATTGTAAGTGCCGGAACTGAGGGAAAATACACTCTAACACACACACACAAACACACACACATACACACACACAAAATGACGAGGCGTCAAGAATTGTTCGAATAGGACGGAAATCGGTAGATATGACGTACATTTACAGGCAAACAAAACATTGCACTTTCACTAAAATTGGGTGATTTATTCAACAGAAAGAACTTCACAAATTGAGCAGGTCAATAATGCGTTGATTCATGTCTGGGCCTTATGCAAGCAGTCATTCGGCTTCGCATTGATTGACATAGTTGCTGGATGTCCTCCTGAGGGACATCGCGCCCAAATTCTGTCCGATTGGCGTGTTAGATCGTCAAAATCGTGAGCTGGTTCGAGGGCCCTGCCAATCATGTTCCATTGTTCTCAATTGGGGAGTGAGCTGGCGACCTTTCTGGCCAACGTAGGGTTTGGCAAGCACGAAGACAAACTGTAAAACTCTCTGTGTGTTTAGAAGGTCATTATTTTGCTGAAATTAAAGACCAGGATGACTTGCCATGAAGGAAAAAAAAAACTGAGGCTTAGAAAATCGTCGACGTACCGCTGTGTAGTAATGGTGCCGCGGAAGAAAACCAGATGCGCGTTGTTACGAAACGAAATGGCACTACAAACCATCACTTCCGGTTGTTGGGCTGTATGGTCGGCGACAGTGGGGTTGATATCCCACCGCTGACTGTGGCGTCTCCAGACACGATTTCACTGCCATCCAGGGCTTACATTTCAGCAAGATAATGCCCTTCTACACACACCGAGAGTTTCTGGTGCTTGTCTTCGGACTTGCGAAACCATCCTTGGCCAGTAAAGTCGCTAGATCTCCCCCCCCCCCCCCCCCCCCATTGAGAACAACGCAGCATTATGGGCAGCGCCATCGAAGCAGCTCGGCATTTTGACGTTCTAACTGTCGATTTGAACGGAATATGGCACGATATCCCTCAGGAGACCATCTAACAACGCTGTTAATCAGTGCCAAGCCGAATAACTGCTTGGATAAGGGCTGGCGGTAGACCACCGTGTTACTGACTTGCTCAACTTGTGAAGCTCTTTCCTTAGAAAAATGGTTCAAGTGGCTCTGAGGTCATCAGTCCCCTAGAACTTAGAACTACTGAAACCTAACTAATCTAAGGACATCACACACATCCATGCCCGAGGCAGGATTCGAACCTGCGACTGTAGCGGTCGCGCGGTTCCAGACTGAAGCGCCTACAACCGCTCGGCCACACCGGCCAGCGTTTCCTTAGAATAAATCATCCAGTTATCGTGAAATTGTAATTATTTGTCAGTCTGTACATGTACGTTACACTTACCGATTTCCGTCCCATGCAGATGATTCCTTCATGGTGCGTGGTTTTTTTTTTTTTCTTAGAGTGTATTTGTGATACAACATTAAACCTAATCGTGTCGCCGGCCGCGGTGGTCGTGCGGTTCTAGGCGCTCCAGTCCGGAGCCGCGCTGCTGCTACGGTCGCAGGTTCGAATCCTGCCTCGGGCATGGATGTGTGTGATGTCCTTAGGTTAGTTAGGTTTAATTAGTTCTAAGTTCTAGGGGACTGATGACCACAGCAGTTGAGTCCCATAGTGGTCAGAGCCATTTTGAACCTAATCGTGTCAACCTTTCCTAGCTTTCAGAAAGAGATTTTCACTCAGCAGCGGAGTGTTTCCTAGATTTCCTTGCTCTGTTTGGGGGAGGCAGATAATTTTACTTTTTGCTTGTGAGTGAACGGATGTTTGAAGAATACACAACAATGTTCCCCGTGCGCTGGGACGGTAGCTAGAAAGAACAAGCACTCTCACTTAGGCAACTCATCTAGAATAGCATCGAGCTTAATGCCCCAAAACGACCGACGGATCACCATCAACAGTGTCAGAGTTAACGCATACTGTGGTGATTAGGAAGCTTACACCGAAAGTTCTCTCCGCGTTCCGACTAAATACTGACGGTGAACTCTTCTTCTCCCACCAAGTCTCCAAGCCGTTACCCCGGAGCTGGGTATCTTTAGAAGGGTTGAAATGCCTCAGATGGATTTGTTATTCGGGTTACAGCCAAAGATTAATCCAGGTTGGAAGTCAGTGAGCTCTCCTGTGAAACCCACTTTGCTGTTACTGCTTTTCTTTCACAGCAAAATACTCCTTTTATACTGACGGGTCCGCCTCTCGTGACATCTACGTGGTCGATTCCACGTTGCCTACAAGTATCCGCATAACTTTGATCGGATGGGGTAACGTACAAAACCAAGAGTTCGATCGATCCTTGAGTATTGCTCAACAGTGTGGGGCAATCAACAGTTTTTGTTAATAAAAGAGGCAGAAAAGGTCCAGCGATGAGCGGCTCTTTACGCCATAGAATAGTTTAAGAATCGCGACAGCTTTACAGAGATGCTCAACAAACTCCAAAGTAGACGCTACAACAGAGACTTTGTGGATTTGTTGAAATTCCGAAAGCGTATTTTCTGGGAAGCGTCTGGCAACCTATTAGCACAGTCTAACATGTACAGTCGGGACATTCCCCGACTTTTGTTATTTGCTGTGACACCAGCTCGCCGAGCGGTCAATAAGCCATACTACTGAATATGGTATCTGATGAGTGTGACGAGTATTTTTTGTATTTATATGTAGAACGGTTTTTACAAAAGGGAGCACATGTAGCGCAATAAATTCCAGCAGTAATAAAAAGAAGACACCACATTTGTCATTCTTTCCGTCCTGAGAGGTGTGAAATGTCATGTTATGGGACTGTTTAGTTATGATTGTCTTGTAACGCAAACATTTAGTGAAGATTTATGTTTCATTTTACGAACAATAAATAGTTAGTAAAAGGTAAAAGAGAATACCTCTCGCAGAAATATGTCATATACCTCCACAATAACGTGGAATGTAGTTCCTTACACTGTCAACCAACCCAGTTCATGATTATGGAATAAACAACAACTAGTAAACTAGTATCGAGTGCAGTACCTACATTATTCAAGTACCAAATAATCCCCCGCAAATGTCACTGAAGAAAGAACTGCACACAGGCGTCATAACGAAACGTCAAAAGCGATAAGAGATTTTCCCTCACACAGAAGAATCCACTTCCACAATTGTTCGCACATCTGAGCCACAAAACTCGGAACCTTCAACACTTACGTCTCTTGGATATGAAATAATTAGGATAAATAAAGTTAGCCGTGTGTTGGAAAATCTAACGAATTGTAACAATGTGCAAATCATTAGAGTTCGTGCAAAATTATTATGTGATAAGCCAAATACCCAGTATAATAAGAACGAATAGCGAGTAGCGTCACAGAAACAAATGGAGAGTGATTAGATATTAGGTCTTAAATGTAAATAAGGATGGAGCTGGCTCATTTGGGCTGTCAATTTATTAGCTGTGCATTTCATTTATTTCTGTTGCTAGCATCTTTCTTTCTTTAAAGACGATTCTCGACTTTTTTTCTTGCTGGTCGTTATACAATGCATTAATACAATGTTGACATTTATGTTAACTCTAACGTAAAGTTACGTATTATAAATAAACCCGAATCACACTTCTACTTGTAATCGAATGAACGTCACGCCAGACAGAATAATAACAGAAAAACTGAATTTTTGGCAATTGGCGTCCTAATGACTGCAAATCGGAACAAAACATCAACTGGTGTAGCGATCCTTTTTCCCCGCGGAAACAGATGTATGTTTTGCTTGTGCGTGGCGTACTGAGTTTATATCCTGTGCCGAGTGACGTGTAATTCATTTGCGAGATTTTGCTCTATTTGCATTTACGAGGGGCAGTAAGCAATGCAACACATACTTTTTCCTGAAAGCAGGTTGGTTTTATTCAGGATTCCAGTACACCATAGTATTGCCCACTCTTTTGGGTACAGAACCCCATTTTTCAACATAGTCTCCGCTCAATGCGACGGCCTGACGTCACCTTCCTGGGAGGGCCTATATACCTGCATGGTACCACTGTTCTGGTCGACACCGGAACCAGCGTCTTACTGCCTCGTCATCCACGTGCTGCTTCCTGCGGAGTGCACTCGTCATTGGGTCAAACAGATTGACAGGTCGGACAGGCTTGCGCGACCTTGTTGCGATGATGACAGACGCCTCGCCCAACGAGTCACCGTGCTTTTGTTCGCTGCCAGGTCTCCGTAGACACTCTACAAGCGCCTACGAATATCTACGACGCTCTGTTCTTACGGCATAAGAAACTCAATGACAGTTCGCTGCTTGGACCGCACCTCCGTTACAGGCGCCCACGTAGAGTCCGCCACCTATCGGAACTTCATGAAACTATAGGGGCTAAAGCGGAAATATTCCACCATGTCCCACAACAAATTCCTCATTTTTTTCAACCGAAATTGGTCAGTAAAAAGTGTATTGCTTTACTTATTAAACGCCTCTCGTCTGCTACAATCATTCAAGTAGCTTGATATTTTACTACTTCGTAAGTTAGATAAAGTAGCAAAATAATTTAAAAAAACATGATTCTTACGACGCATATGACTTTAACAGACGGTGGCCTTTTACAGTAGTGAGTGCCGAATCTGCATGTGTTAGACGTGGTACTGCGTCCTCCCACATAGGTCTCTCGAATTGATCACGACGATGAAATAAGATTCAAAATGGTTCAAATGACTCTGAGCACTCTTGGACTTGACAGCTGTGGTCGTCAGTCCCCTAGAACTTAGAGCTACTTAAACCTAACTAACCTAAGGACATCACACACATCCATGCCCGAGGCAGGATTCGAACCTGCGACGGTAGCAGTCGCGCGGTTCCGAACTGAGCGCCTAGAACCGCTCGGCCACCTCGGCCGGCGATGAAATAAGAGAAATTGGTGATCATACAGAAGTTTATCGACATTCGTTCTTCCCACGTACCATATACGGATGCAAGAGGAAAGGGCGACAATATGGCGGTGCTAGAAGTACCCGCCACCACATTCAGGTTGTCAAGTATAGATGCAGATGCACATGTAGATGTGTACGGAGAGAGGGCTCGCAGGCAGACCAATGTGCTGGTGGAGATGAGGCAGTGGTGATGGCACACTCACGGACGTTGTTGCTGCCGGAACAATTTCGGGCAAGCACAGTGTGAGACAACAGTTGCGTGGAACGCTCGCTAGCTCTCCTACAAAGCTTCGAAAGTGACGTAAATAACACAGAAATTCGACATTGGCTTTAATGTGGGAACTACTTTTGTTGAATTTTAATAACTGCCTGCAGGAGCAGCGCAGTTTTCGGCATTTGCCGAAGCCAGCAGGGTCGCAGCGCTCCTGGACGAGGCTATCCTCTGGGACTCGTGTGGACAGCGCAGCGTGGTGCATGTCGAGCCGGCGGCGGCCCCCGCCTCGTGTCGCGCAGCGCCCCACGGGACTCCGCTACCAGGCCCATCTCAAAATTAGTTGGCCAGGTCACTTATTTCGGGCGCGTTGTAAAAACAGCCGGCGTTCCAGTTGGTCACTCGCGCATTACTGCGGTGCTTCTCTACCCCCTCCCTCCACCTCATCCATCGTCTCTTTTCCTCAGAATTACTCCCTTCCCCATCATTTTCTTCCTCACAGCTGCGTATTAGACTACTCTGTCGTTTCTTTCGAAGTAACTGCACAAGAAGGAAAGTAAGACTCAGTATAATTTCTCTAACTGTACTGTACCTTTGATCACTCAATATTGTGGTGATATCGAGCAGTAATAAATTAATGTTAATGTAGACAGTACACTGTTCCTCCAGCAGAGGCATCTTACAGTTGGTAATTTATTCTGAATGCTTCGTGGTGATACACAAAGAGCTCTTTATCCGTTACATCCAGATGTAAATATTTTTACTGTTACCTTTTGGCTGAAAAATTTTGTTATGTCTTTATTAGACAGCTGTAGCGAATTACATTCCTTACGAACAAACCAAGAAACAGACTGAAAACTTTTAACTTATGCTCGTAACCTACCACTAATAATACAAGTTTTTTTCCTTGAGTCCTACCTTTGGTCACAAATACATTTTATTCCTTTGACCAGGTCGATGGAGCAACAGACCCGTTATAAATTACAATAAAGGTGATTTTAGTTAGAAGTAGGTAATAAATTGTGAGAACGGTATCCATTAGTGTACTAAATGTCTAGTTATCCCTTACGATGACAGCCTGTACCTTGTTTCAGTCTACCGTAAAATCTTCCAAGAGGCTTAGCAGTAACACGTCAGTCGGGTGGAAAAATTGGTAACTGAGAGAATGACACTACCATAAAATTCATACTCTGCGAAGTAGTCATGTAGATGTAGACGAATATAGGTGACGCTCCTCGGCACTTTAAGAAGCCTAATCTCTCTATTCGCCGTAAGAAATTCAGCCACAAGCGTCAATATGCTTATTTCCACCGTAATGATCAAAGAAGATATTCATTGTGGTGAAGAACAGCTATTCCCTCAATATTTTTCTGTGGTTGCATATATGAAATACCGTCCTAAAAAGACTCAAATAATGTGATTTTTCAAAAGCCAATGACGAAGATATGTATTGGCATTGGATTGCTGACAGAAATGCTGGAAAACAATGGCTGAGCGTTTACGGCAAACCATACCACTATTTTCGGGAAGCTCAGACCAAAAGTTGCACTGGAGCTCCTGCCTGCAGCGAAGAACCGTTGCATCTACCTCTAATAACTAGAAAAAGATACTTGAGCGCCATCTACTTCAACAGTGTGACACATGGAACTGTGACGAGACGGGATGAAACACATTCCATGGGTTCCCACTAATCTTGACCCCAAAGGGAAACAAACAGGTTGCAGAAATGATTCTGGTAAGAGCGGATATACTATAAACAAGATACCAGCTGTCAATTCTTTTGGCAATGACATCTTCTAGCTGCTTGTTTTTCACTAAATTTAAGCTTTTCTTACTAAATGGTGCCCTTTTCGGTTCAGTCTGACCCACCAGTCTTTTTTTTTTTGTCCAGTGAAACAATTTTATTACTATATTCCAATTAGTTCATTGATCAGGTAAAGCCGAATGTAGAACGGGCAGCTTTATTTCTGACTGACAGCCATGAAACTTTTGTCACGATCTTCACCATCCAGTTGGCCAAAACTAATGGCATGATAATAATAATGTTCTGTGCCACATCAATACAATCTCCTGACGGGGCCTTTTTAAAATATTTTACAACCAGATTGCACTAATTGGATTTCAACCCCAGGTGGTGCTAGAAAGCTGAAACCATCTACGTTGTGCTACAACTTGCTGATTATGTCTATACCAAAACAGCGTCTCGATTCGATGAAATTTAATGATAACACCTACGAAGAAGATGACTTCCTTTTATCAGCTGCTACTCGCAGACCAACGAGGTGGAGACATACAGCTGCTAATGAAGTACATTTTGTTAAGGAACAAGTTGTAGCATCACGTCAAGTTCACATTATTTTTATGAACCATGTTAATTTTCCACCAACCAAAATTTTGGTGTCACCAAGAGATGTAAGGTATTTTCCAAAAGTACAACCAAGAATTGAAACATAAAACGGGAGGCCTAAAGGATATTCAAGAGTACTAACAGACAGGTGAAAATCAACCATCTGAGGTTGCAGTAATGAAAAACAGTTTTAAGCCAAGTTCAAGAAACAGTAAGGAAGGTCATGAACTCTGCACCAAGAAAGTTAAATAAGGAAAGATATATTAATTACTAGAATACACAGTATTAATATCCCACAATAACATTTACTAATAGTCCGTTATGAATTGGCTATCGGCTTCTTAGGCCATCGTCAGATAACTTAATGCTAAACAGATAGTCAACACCATTTCAGTTCGCAGCTGTACAGATATTGCTGTACAAAGATATGTGGCGTTTTATGTCTATATCGATACAAAACACAAGCATAATGTAATACCTCAAGAGAGACAGAACAAATAAATCTTATATTACAGTATATTCAAATACAAAAACTATATGAATGTATAAGCCAAAAATGTTGTAGAAGAGAGTAATGGCACAGGCTACTGTGTTATATGGAGAAACTGATAAATGTCATGAACACACCGGGAAAAAGGAGATGGAAGGGGAGAGAGGGAGAGAAAGAAGTCTATGGAACGTGGGTGTGGAACAATTATGAAAAGCGTATTATCTAAGGACGAGAGAAATAATAACTGGCTGCATCTACTTTAATAAGGGCTAGCAATGGAATTGTGTTTGGTCGTTAAGGGGGAACTCACTCACTCGAGACCCAAATACCTCTGGCAATTTCAGAAAAGGTATGCAGTTCCAGCACAAGAATATATCGGCATGAGTTCTCAAATGCATCTTCACCCCATCCCACTGCATCGCAATTGTCTGTCGGGAAGTATTCACCCTACGCTCATCCATTGTCTTATCTTTCCAGTCTTCTTGTAAGAGGCTGTGGGAGCCGTCCTCAGCTGCATGCTTGCATGTACTGCACTTAATAAACTCCTCTCTGTTCGTAACCAACATCTCAATTACACACGTGCACATGTAGGTGCTTGCGCCTGAGTGGGTGAATGTCTTGCTCCTCGTGTTTCGGAAGACTGACTGCACTTTTCTGGATCTACAGTTTCAGCACAGACATTTATCCGCATGAATTGCGAAGTGTAACTTTACCCAATCCTGCTGCAACTTCATTACTTGATGAAGCAAATTCGTGATCTTAATACATTCGTTCAGTATCATCCGTTTACAAGCAGTGTTTAGGGAGCTATTGACACAGTCCTGAACTGCATGATTACAGCTAATATAACCATTAAAGTTCTCCTTGAACGACACGGACATCTCGTCCATTGAACACACAAGATTCATGACAGTCCTGTCCGATGGTTCAGCACAGACTGAAGCCCCTCATAAGTCGAGGAGGGGAGGGGATGTGAGGTAGTGTGGAAGGGGTAGTGGTGGGGGGTGGGAGGGCCAACAGCGCCTTCTGTGTTGGTGTTGTGAACTAAGTCAGGTGGACTCTGAATCTCAAAGTGAACACACAAAATTTGATATTCCCACCAATAAATTTGAGTTTCCCACCAAAATTTTAGTTTCCTGCCGTTTCCAGGGATAGGGGTGGAGCGATAAGGGGTGAGAAGGGGAGGGGAGGGGCAGGGGACTCACGTTCCAGCTACAGAAAACTCATGACGTTATTTGGGGGGGGGGGGGGGTGCCACTAAATATATGCAACCCATACCAACAAAATACCCTGATACTCCCTTTGTGTTACTACTAATGACATTCATTTAGAGCATGTTCGGCAAAAGTGGAATCTTTCCTTTTCAGTCTCCAACACCTTTCATGCTGTCAATCTAGTAGTTATAGCCCTACCTTATTGACCTACATATAATTTGCCATAGAAACTGCAGGTAATTCTACTAATTCCACTGTTAAAGCTGGAGTCTTATCTTTACTGTTGAACAGAAGATGGGCAACAGTATTCCTAATGTGGAAGGCTGAAGCATATTTCCTACGTTTTAGTTTCCAGGCAAGATCCTGTGGAGTTCTACACACATATAGCATAGGGGCCCATTTGTTATCAGTGTAGTTTAGGGCTGTTTTGAGTATGTTACCAATGAGGGTAGAGCTATAACCATTGCTGTATGCTATTTCTTCAATTATTTTCAATTCTTTTTCGAAATCTGGTTTAGTTTGTGGTATGGACAGTAGGTGGTACACCATGGAGTGGCAGGCTGCATGTTTGTGTGTTATGAGATGATGAAACTTGCTGGTAGTAATGTGTCTGTTGAAGTTGCTTTCCTGTATACTTTAAATAAATACTGTTGCGTACTGCTGTCAGTGGTGAGGCCTAAAACTTTGATAGAGTCTCTTCCAATCTCCATTGTAAATTTTATTTTACTGTGCTGTCTGTTTCGGTTGGCAGGAGAGCCAACACTGTGTTACTAGAAGGAGGCCGAAAGGCACGCGTTTTAGCTCACGCAGGCTGGCGTGAGGTCTGGAACAGGACAAGGAAATTAGAATTTAAAAAAAACGGACGTAGCTGGTGGAATACTTAACTTTAATCCGTTAATGAAGAACGTCGGTCTTGACGGTACATGATTCATAATATCAATAGTAACTGATAATGGCGCCTTGCTAGGTCGTAGCAAATGACGTAGCTGAAGGCTATGCTAAACTATCGTCTCGGCAAATGAGAGCGTATTTTGTCAGTGAACCATCGCTAGCAAAGTCGGTTGTACAACTGGGGCGAGTGCTAGGAAGTCTCTCTAGACCTGCCGTGTGGCGGCGCTCGGTCTGCAATCACTGATAGTGGCGACACGCGGGTCCGACGTATACTAACGGACCGCGACCGATTTAAAGGCTACCACCTAGCAAGTGTGGTGTCTGGCAGTGACACCACAATGTCATTTCAAATATTGAAAAAATTTACTTAATTGTCTGGTGATACCTGTCCACAATCACAGTACAGCATACACATACCTATTCCAGTATTGTATTTTAGAACTTAGAGGCTCTTCATCTAAAAATGTTTGCTCAAAATCATCCATATACATTTCATTCATATAATATGCAATGTGATGTTCTCCACAACAGAACTAAGGGCATCAAACTAACATCACTTGAAATTCTGGACATTTATAAACACCACTCAAAGAAGCCCGACAAGGTCCTTAATGACCATACACGAGTCCGTTACTCACCCTTATTAAAGCAGCAGCAGCCAGTTAGTATTTCTCTCAACTTTAGGCAATAAGCTTGCTAAATCTGTTTCACACCCTCATTCCATAGACTTCTTTCTCTCCCTGCCTCCTCCCTCCCTCCTTTTTTCCGGTGTGTTCATGACATTTATCAGTTTCTCCATATGATACATTAGCCGGTGCCATTACTCTCTTCTACAACATTTTTGGCTAATACATTCGTATAGTTTATGTATTTGAATATACTGTAATGTAAGATTTATTTGTTCTGAGTTTCTTGAGGTATTACATTATGCTTGTGTTTTGTATCGATATAGTCATAAAATGCCACATATCTTTATACAGCAGTATTTGTACAGCTATGAATTCTCGCTGGAGTTGTGTGGACTATCTGTTTAGTATTAACGTATCTGACGATGGCCTAAGAAGCGAAAGCTGGTTTACAAGGAACTATTAAATAAATATTATTGCGGAACATTAATACTGTGTATTGAAGTTATTTATCTGTCTATGTTCCTCCAACATCTGACGGAGTATTCCATAAAAGAAAGGTATTTCAAAATGAGGAAAGCAGTTCTGAGACAGATATGGAGATTTCATCTGGTAAAAGTGTTCTATTCTCATCTGGAGACGGCAGTTGAGATCAAGGGTGTGAAGAGTGACGCCTTTTCCTTGTTAAGACGGAATTCTTATAGGATCACTTTCTTGGTCGTGTCTGTCGGTCCGATTGTTAAGACCCAGTTTTCATTTTTCTCAGGAATAGTTAGAGGTCTCAAGTCGAAATTTGAGTCACATACTAACATCTATGGTCCATTGCAGTATGAAAAATTTAAGCTTCTAAATCAATGTTACCAAAAGATACGGCCAATTATGTCACATATTTCGATACTCGCAAACTCACTCATCAAAGCTTATGGGATACTTCCCGCTGACTTAGAATCATAAAATTCGACCAGAAACAAGGTTTCACAGAACAAGTGAAGGAAAAACTACAAAAGTTTTTGTAGTTATGTTGTCCCAGCGTGCTCGTGAGTTTTGCGTTGTGTACGGAAGGGACTCTCCGTCCATTTTGTTTAAATAAAGACATTAACGTTCCTAGTGTAAATGTTTGGAGTTAAGACAAGTTAACTGATGGGTCCCAAACTTCAGGGAAGTGCGATGAGGTAAATTATTTCAATAGGCAGGCTGTACTGTCAGCCTCAGGCCACCCGCCTTGCAGCTATTTTTAGCACAAGTGACGTACTTCCACCAATTGGACTATTGCCCATTTTTAATTTTCCACTCATTTACACTAAGCTTTGAGCTGTGACGTCATAGGAATGTGGATAAATTCAGCTATTTTGAATTTCCCACCTATTTCTAATTTCTCGCCATTTTATACACACATCAACTGCGGGGAGTGGGGGAATGTCAGACGATTTTGCGTGATGATGTCCTCAAAGACGTCATCATAAATCTGCTAACAACGCAGGGTGCACCAGATCCCATTCAGCTAAACTACTTTCGTCAAATAAGGAATTAAACAGGAAGATTGCTTGAACCACGTGGGAAAGTTCGAAAGCACAAATGAGAAGAGAAGTATACTAAACAAGATATTAAGAAGCACCTTCATTGGTGTAAGATTGTATTCTGATGTATCCATAGCAAGATGGTGGAATGTTGGAAATTGAAAGCCGGCCGTGCTGGCCTAGCGGTTTTAGGCGCTTCAGTCCGGAACCGCGCGACTGCTACGGTCGCAGGTTCGAATCCTGTCTCGGGCATGGATGTGTGTGATGTCCTTAGGTTAGTTAGGTTTAAGTAGTTCTAAGTTCTAGGGGACTGATGACCTCAGATGTTAAATCCCATAGTGCTCAGAGCCATTTGAACCACTTTTTTTGAAATTGAAAATTTGTGGTAATGGGACCAAACTGCCAGGGTCGTCGGTCCCTAACCTTACACACTACTTAATCTAACTGAAACTAACTTACGCTAAGGACGACACACACACCCATGCCCAAGGGAGGATTCGAACCTCCGACGGGGGAAGCCGCGCGGACCGTGACAAGACGCCCATTGACCGCTCGGCTTTGTTGGTTTTTTGCATATTTCTTTATTTTGTAATATTTATTTCAGAATGAAAAATGTATAACAAATTCAGAAGTATCGTAAAATCATTCAATAGTTTTGTTTTATTCATGAGTAACACAGCAAGAGCGTCGGTTTCACAGGAATAGTACAATGTCAAATTCCAACACTGTCTTTTTGATTAATCTGGCTGTATAAAATAAATGGAACGTGTTTAAAAATGAGGGAGCACGTTATTCAGTTTCGTCACAGAAAACATGCAGCACATGCTGTTAGTGCACATTCCAAGTTACACTAGAATATTTAGAAGCTTTGTGCTATCCTTCTGTCGGATATCGAAGACGAAAGCTTTTCTACTCACTTATCAACATTGTATCGTTCATATACGGTCTACCGTCAAAAGCAAGAATTTCGAAGACTGGACATCTTGACTTAATCGATAATTTTGAAAGAGATTAATCAAAACTGAATATGTTGATCGCCGGAGATATTAGCCTAATTTACTGATGTTTCATCTGGACGGCGGAATAAATTATTTGGATTCACTACCTTGACATCTTACTGGACTAGTGTCTTTCTCAAACGCGAGGAGCCTCAAATAACCCCAGTGCATTTTCATGTTGAACATGTGCGGGATTTGTTTAACACCCAGTAACTGTAACTAATGAGTTTGAGGACAGCCAAGTACGAATGCAGTCTCACTGGGACAGCAGGGTACTGAGTCAGTCATTATCTTAACGAAAGCATTCCTACATGCTACATAGTTCGTTGTCTCTGGTCTCCGAAGTCATCAAATAATACCCCAAGTGCTTTCGATCTGTAGGTACGAGACAAAGGAAAATTTTTGTACAGCTTCACTTCTAGACCAAAACGTAGGATTGGCTACGCGGTGAAATCAGTAATTGAGCGTTACAGGCCAATGACACGGCTATGAGACGAAATGGAGAATCGATTTGATGGACACTGTGGTACACAAGCTGTTAGAATGCTTAAATCCTCAAATAATTACTCCTTACTATGTCAATATGTGATACTACATTTATTTTGTTGGGTAATTAAGTTATAAATGAAAATAAAAGACTTGCCTTCCGATTTTCTGTGTCCGCAACCGAAAGTGCGATGGAAATTACATGGTTTCCTCTGTAGAAGAGTGATTTTGGACCAGATTAATTTTGATTCAGCACCTTTCAGACTGTAATTGTTGGTGGGTACCAAGACGGAGGCAACAGTTATAGAGGCTCTTTGGTTAGAGGAAGGACGTCAGAAGATCAAGTATACCTTCCTGACGGCTGGTTGGCGGTTAGGACCAGCCGGTAAAGACAACCTAGCGGATCTCTCTTGTAAGACGGACATAGCATTTTTAGTAACGGGACCCAGCAGGGCCAACAAGCCTCACTTTGGTTGGTGTCCTCGAGCTAACAACAGATAACATATGTGTGGTCAGTGTCCATCACAGAGAACGTTGTGGCAGGCGCCATGTAGGTGACAGTCTGACTCTAAGGCCTCAAGGAGTTAGGTGAAGACTGAGATGTCGTGTGCTATTCACAGACCTGAATCCGGAAGACAAATTCCGGTCACTGTCTTCATCACAGGCTCGGTAAAGCACCGTCATACACGGCTGCTCCTCGTTGCCAGTATTTCTCTAGTTCCCTCGCCTCAACACTATAGTGCCTTCCTTGATATCATTTTTAACTTTAATTTCTAAATGATGCTTGATCTCATGTGAAATCCTCATACTGAACTCTTTTTCAATGTTTAATACTTGTTTTACTTTTCTTTTTAATGAAGAATTAATGAGTGAAATTTGGGCTCCTCCCACTGTTATGACTGTGGTACTGTCCTCCTTGTTCACATGAATTTCCACGATAATCTTTGATTAATTGATGTTCAAATTGACTATTTGACTTACGCCTGTAAGTACAGTAGGATCGAACCAGATTTTTGCAAGACCACGCGTACAACATCATCTTCTATTGATTCCACTTGTTAGAGGAAGTGGAGACAGACGATGTGTACCGCTACAAATATATGCGAAATTTATGTCTTTATTGGAATACCTCCGCTGGTGGCCACTTTCGCCAAGTCACAACACCACTGGGGGACAGTCAGACCCCTCAAGTGAGAGCCACAAACGCATACAGCGGATAGCCTGCCAGATGCCTTTGCGTCTCTTAAGAATGGATACCTTGCGAAGAGCCTGGCGGTCAATGAGAAGCGTGCAGATAACTATACACGGCTCCCCTCTCCCTCCCCCCTTCCCTCCCCCTCCCCACAGGCACTGGAACGGAGCGTAGACGCCAGAATCCCAAGAAGTGTCACAGTGAGGAGTGTGAAACTACACAACAGAGGAAGAAGTAAGCCTGCTTAAGAAAATGTTTTTTGGGAGGTAAGGTGGTTGGCTATAAATCAAGAACGCCCGAAGACTCTTAGATGAAGTACAAACATATGACTGTCCAGCCCTCACGCAGATATAGCCGTTACAAATAGGAATTGTGTGCATGCTTTCACAACAGCTTAGGGATGCAAAAAACCGTCGAAAAAATGTGCGACCAACGCTGGGAACAGCCTTGACATTGAAAACGTGAGCAGACCGGCTACTTACGAATCACACACCAGCCCACACCAGACAGAACACTTGAACTCTGCACTGTGAAGTGTGGTCATGAAACGGAGATCGGTCATTGGGCCTCGTTGCAAATTTAATCTGACAATGAGAACGTCGAGAGGAGGAAAAATTCGAGGAGTGAGCGTAGCAGAGTGAGAAGAAGTGAAGAGAGTGGATGAGAAAGCGCGGAAGGAAGAAGACGTGGAGGCTCTTTGATCCATCGCCTACTTACTCTGCTGTCTTTGAATCTGATCTTTACTTCCATTCTGATGTTCATCGTTAGTTTGTAACTTATTCCTTTCCTGTTCCACGGTAAGTGGCAGCTTGCTTACGGTCGAGTGCTTGGGAATGAAGCACTAGGCTGAGCATTGCAATTTCCTTACCTAACGTCCGCCTTCCGACACCGCGATAACGCTACTTCGGCCACGACACCCACGGCGACCTGTCAAGGTGGAGACCGATCCAGGCCCTCGCTGATGCTGGGAAGCAGCCGACTCGCCACCCCACAGCTCCGAGGCGTCGCGGTGTCGTGGGGTTTCCTACCGTAGGGTTTGCTACCGTGGGGTTTCCTACGAGCAGTGGCGCGCTAAACCTGTCAGAGGCCCGGGCTGGAAAAACAAATTGAGACTCCCCTTGCTTCCCCCTCCCACCCTCCTCAACATACAGGAGTTCTCCGAGAGTTTCAAACGCAAACGGAAGGAAGTCCCACATTGCTTATTATCTTCATTTTGTTTCGTGATAATTTACAAGGTATAATGTTATTTTGCGTAACACTGAAAGTGACTGCTCTCGTAATCTCGTTGCTATTATTTAATAGCTATGTTGCCCTTATACGACAGAAATCATTACATGATTTCTGTTGTTCGAATCTTTTATTTATGTTACGCAACTAAGTCGGCATAGAGGGAGCGGGGCGTATAAAAATGAATCCCTACTTCCCAAACCAGGAGGAAGGTCACTGTCTACTTAAAACTTCGTTCAGTGCATGGTGGAGGGTACTTTACTTACGGATTTCAACAAAAACCATTCTTGCTCCGATCTTGACGAAATTATGTACATTTGATCTTCAAAACAAGGGGAACCTCACCGTCTACGTGAAATTTCATACAGTGCAGGGTACCTTACAACAGAATTACACACCGTTTGACTGATCAGCTTGGGAGTTGGCTCATGTAAGTATGTTTTCGTGGAGAAGGCATTTATAAAAGCCAACGAATGCTGGATGGCTGAGGGTTGGCCTACCTTTAAATAAATTCAACACCGTTTCGTCAATCAGCATGAAAGTTAGCAGATATACGTATTTTTTCATAGACAGTGAAAGAGGTGATGGCATGACAGGCGGAGGAGATAGATATAAGGAGAGAGGAGAACGTGATGGGGGCGGGGAGGGGGGAGGAGGTGCATCCAGAGAAGTGAGAGAAGCAGATTAAAAGAGAGAGGGAGCAGCAGGTAAACAGAGAAAGGGGAAGGTGGTTAATGACTAATGGAACACTGTAATAAATACATAAATTAGGGGTGTTATTGTGAATTTGATGTATTATTAGAAAAAGTGGAGGAGGAGGTGGACAGAGACGGGAAGATGGATGGAAAAGGAGGATGGAGAGGAGGAGGAAGTGTTGTGAGAGAGGGGGGCAGATGGAGGAGATGGAAAGAGAGACGGATGGGCGGAAGGAGGAAGTAGATAGAGAGACGAGATAGGACTAAATGGACAAGAGTGATGAGGGAAGGGGGGATGAAAGGACATAAAACTGGGATGAATAAATATCTGGGCAACGCCGGGTTTACTGTTAGTAATTAGATAAAGATTTACGCGACAATGGGCGTGTTCATCTGAAAGAAATTACAGAATATTTTCCTATGGTTAGATGCGGCATTTTAAGTCTCGATAACTAGAGTGTTGTTCTTGGTGTCTACATATGACAAAATTCATTGCTTAATATAGATGACTCCAGCAAAGTTCATCTAGTTGGAATTTCATCTTTATAAAACGAACTACATAATAATCAGCAGAAAAATGCTCGTGTTGGAGCACAATAAAGGCAAATATGATCGTGTTTAAAAGACTGACAGAAAAGTGGGTAACCAGCTGTCTGAGTCCTCATTCCGCCTTCCTCACCAAAAATTCTGTAAGCTGCACAGGACGAGTGACCATGTTATGTAAGAAATTTACCAAGTAAAATTTCAGTTTTGTTGAGTTAAAAATTCAATAAATAGCAGATTTCGTATTAGAACTTCAGAAATACCGTTAAAAGCGTACTTTTGAGAATGAGATCCACCAAATACAAATAATTAGTTTCGTGTGACATATATGACGAAACTCCAGAATCGGCAAGTTAACTTTGCGAAATTATTGATGCTGGTAAAATGTGTGCTTTATTTACACATACCGTTTTGAAACAACAATATTTTTAATGCCCACAGCAAATCCCAGAATTTTTCACACAGAAAAACACGGTAAATTTTTTATCACCCAACTTTTAGAATCTCTAGACCCCCTCCGTGGTGACGCTCGTGTTTCCGACTACAAATAAATATCGTAACCGTGAACTTTCCGCTTGACATGAAAATAAGAACATCCCTTCACATTTTATCCAGGCTTAGAACTGGCTATGCACGTAGTACATAGGCATGTTTAAATTTTTTTAAATTTTTTAATTTTATTTATTTCTTGTTGATATTGTTGTTCAAAATTACAGTAGCAAAGACCTTTTTTCTTATCAATCGTAATTTCTTATTCAATTTTTTGTAAAAAGGCTAGAGATTTTAAACACGTTTTTAAATCTCCAGAGTCTTCATATGTTTTCATAACGTCTTTTAATCGTTTGTCAAGATATATGTACCTTTTCTTTCTTTTTTGAAGAGGTAGGCCAATGGAATCTTTTTTAATTTCAAAAATAGCATTCACTGCCTCCTCCTTCAGCTTCTGAATCAGAAAGTATACATTTGGATGATTCTGATTTATTGAGGAGTTCAGTTTTCTATGCCAACCTTCGACAGCGTTCGTCGTTCTGTGTCGTTGGTTAAAAACATTCCTCATTTCAATAGATATATTAGGATTTTCCGTCCACTGATCAACAATATAGTCTGCAAATGCTGTGATCTTCTCTCCACTGGGCATTTGTTCCATTATTAAAATCCACGCTTCATCGACAGAGTTAAATGGAAGATGTGCCATTGCAGCACACATGCGACAAAACAATCTGACTTCCTTCCTATTCCTGTAGTCTTCCGTTAATCCCAGTTCCTGTATCTTCTTCCACAGACACTGGTTAAAGTGAAATTACAGTCGGAAAGTTGTCTTTCAGGGAACACTGAATTCATTGGTTTAATTGTAGCCATTTCAAAATCTAGCACTGCAGTTTTTGGTCACCACCCAGGCATCTTACATTTCAATCCAGAAAAAAGTCTTTCGTATGAATTTTGACTTTTGTCTGGCAGCAAAGCAAATAAAACAGGAAATATCTTAGTTGCCTCTTCTATACTTCCGATGTCGACATGGATTGTGTACAATTGTTTGAATTGTTTCGAACAGCTGTCAAATGTCCCATCCATAAGCACAGTTCCATTGTCACAAAGGATTGTCTCTGTTTCTTCACAAGCAAATACTAGAAGTCTCTTGCCTGGAACAGAGCCATCATCAATCTTCAAAAAACTATTACCTTTCGTTAATTTCAAAAGGTCTTCGCTAAGGTGAATTTCCGAACTAGAGCCAGGGTTCTGGGTTGTCCCAGTAGCTCCTCTTCTCGCTTTACACAATTGAGTCTTGGAGCTGTCATAATTCGGAATATTTGCCACGAATTCTAACCCTTTATCTTTCAAATCTTGAAATTCCTGCTTAAAAATTTGGGCTACAGGCGCTGTCTTTTCTTCACGAACTCTTTTTCTGCAATTATGTAGTCTTTTCTTTATCTCCACATCTGTTTTGTCAGGTGGACAAAAATGTTGCTGTTGAGCAACGATTTCAACATTCGCAATTTTTAAACGACCTTTGCACCTACTCCGTTCATAATTGACGCACATCCAGTTCGTATATTCTTCATTTTTCCTATAAATACGGTAGCGATGAACATCCTTGATAAGACGCGGCCTCTCTTTCGTTGTTGTTATCACTTCCATCGTGTACACTGCGTAGAACAGAAGTCGTATAGGAAAACGCACGGAATGAAAGCTATCGACGACGACACTGTCTGAGAAACGGAAACAACTCCTGCACTGAGGGTGAGCGACTGGGGTAGACAAGCAGTGGGGGAGGCTCAGCTCGCAAACACCTCGTTAGGGAACCGGTTGCTCGGGACAGCTTGGCTACCTGCTGCACCCTTGTAGGAAACCCCACGTAGCTGGCGTCGCGCCGTACCTATGCACTGCCTGCCGCAGTCATCCCCACACGACAAACGACTATGAAGAATGATGAGATGATTCATTCCCCGTACCTTCCCCGTAATAACTGAGTCGTGCTCATTTCCTGTCAAACTGACCCTGAAAATTGTAATTTCTTATGTGTGTAAAAGGTACTGAAATGAATGCATTTATTTCAAGTTTTATTCATCTAACAATCTGTTGTATTGGCTAATCAATCCCTCATTCTCACAAACTTCTGCTGTTTTATTTCACTTCATTACTGATGTCATTAATTATTGGTTCCCAACAGCGGGCGATCTCATTGGTACATTGCATGCTATATGATATCACAGGGAGTTTTGAAATATTCACTACATTTTTGGCTCCCAGCGTGGAGCAACGTATTAATAACGTGCATCTAATTGTACGCAAGACGTCAAAGCGCTCTCAGATCACTACATTTAGGCACCCAACGGGGGGCTTCGATTTGATTTCATTTTCGCGTTTTTGCTGGTGTCGGAACTGCTAACTTTTCAGACACGCCTCAGGAAGAATTAAAGTGCCATACTTTTACCAGAATATACTAATCTCTTTCTGTGTGATGTCAGGCGCACAGATGGCGCGTTTGTGTGTGCTCTGTATGTTGCAAATGAGCAGCTTGAAGTAGGCTTAGCTATAGTTAGTATATTTAGTTTCAGTTCCCACGGCCTTCCACGTATTTTGAAGTAGTATTGGAACGTGTAAGCCTGCCAGGGTGGCCGATCGGTTCTAGGCGCTTCAGTCTGGAACCGCACGACCGCTACGGCCGCAGGTTCGAATCCTGCCTTCGGCATGAATGTGTGTAGTGTCCTTAGGTCAGTTAGGTTTAAGTAGTTCTAAGTTCTAGGGGACTGATGACCTCAGCTGTTATGTTCCATAGTGCTCAGAGCCATTTGAACCATTTGGAACGTGTAGTTCGTTGAGAATGTTCTGTTTGACGTTTCCACTGCTTTGTTTGCTGCTACAAGCGTTGCCATCAGCGTCGTATTATCTGTGTCAATTAGTTCTGGGGGGTAATTTTTTGTGATCGTGTTTTTCTATGCAACTGAGGTCTGGGAGATTGATGTGTTGTATCCTCGCCAATGGACGCAACTGGAGCGCTGAGACAGTTTCCGTCTGGCGCCACGGGCTGAGTTTTGAAGTTCGCCGCCAGTCACACACGCGACCCAACCAGCAACCTCCGCGCCGCCGCCAATGAGATGGACTTCCGCGTTGTGGTAAGTGGCGAGCACCGGCAGCAACGGACGGTTCATGTTCGGCGTTTGCGTAAGACAGTTTCAGTGCGGAGTTCGAGGGTTGCAGTTCGTAGCTACAGTTCGAAGTGGAGAACAGCCTTCGAGATTTAATCAGCAAGTGGAGTCGCCTATAGTCTTAGCATAGGGACAAATGTTTACTACAGTGATTGACAGTATGGCACCCAGGACGGACATAGTCTTGTTGGCATCATACTCAGAACGCACTCCATGACAAACCACTATTACTTGTATCTGTCCGCAAGCACAGCCAACGTGTTCCTGTACCACTGTAGTTAGGTATCGCAGAGCAATGAAGTGTATATTTGTGTGTCACTAATTTGTTTGCACTTCGCAGTTCCTCTGTCGACCTCGGAGCACCTAAACATAACACAAAGTGTGCGAGCCGTGCTAAACAGACGACCCGTACATATCATGATAAATACGAGCATGGCCTGAATGGAGGAGAGTTCTAGGATGACTGAGGTAACACAAGGCACGTGCTTGCGGAGTACGCAAAATCGAAGTACGCAAGAAACTGTCAGGTCAATTGAGAAAAATTAGGAGATTAGTGCAGAAAGGCCAGGCACGTCTGTGAAGTACACAAATTCAAAGTACACTAGAAACAGACGGGTCAATTGAAGAAAGTTTGAGGGTGAACGAGAAAACA
The DNA here is from genome assembly GCF_023898315.1 of Schistocerca nitens. Classification (NCBI taxonomy): domain Eukaryota; kingdom Metazoa; phylum Arthropoda; class Insecta; order Orthoptera; family Acrididae; genus Schistocerca; species Schistocerca nitens. Next base: position 44,482,454 of record NC_064616.1, read on the forward strand.
CACGACAAGTCTTCATGGGATTCGTGAGATCAGAGTCCACTGGATCCAGTTCTCGCGATACTAGAGAACCACACAACTCAGTTAACTGCCACAATCTGAAAGTCTGGAACCTGAGTTAAAACTTTGTAAGTAAAAGATTAAGGGATAGATCGCTGAAGTTAGGCGCGAATTAGGGACCGAAACCAAAAAGATACGGACGGGAAGTCACCAACAGCTTGGGCAAGGCTAGAAAAGTGTGTGAAACGAAGGTTGACAGCCTTGAAATGAGGGAAAACTCGAAGATGACTGACGTATCCGCGCGCATAGATGAGGAAAGTGAATCGTCCAAGGAAACACGAACTATTGTCAGTCCTCGAGCAAGAAGTATCTGCTATATGATGATTTTCTGGTAACATAGGTCACGCCAACGAATTTGCAGGCCACAGTCCCGATACACGGGGTGGACATACCAACGCCTTCGGTCGAAAGCGCAACACCCACTTGAAAGAATACCTAAACAATTTAGACGTGCATCTCCGTGCGAAAGGAGTGGCGGAATGTAATGCTTTACTTGTTACACGGCAGACGCTCGACCAGGAGGAGGCTGCCTGGTTTGACATAACAGTTTATGAAAACAGTAGTTTTACAAGGATTTCTGTACTAAGTTTCTGGCAACGTACTGGAACCTGGCCGCGTGGGCAAGTGCAAATATGAGCATACACTGGGGAGGAGAGTATGAGCCACAGTCAGGCCAATCCATGGCAACATATGCTGACCACTTTGTAGTCGTGGAGGCATACTTGGATGACAAAAGGATGGACGAACTGCGTAACGCGATGCGCTCACATGTTCCAGCTCACATACAATGCGCTCTAGACGGGGCACTGTCGGGAGCGTAATTCCTCGATATTTTAAGGTCTTCGGACGACACTGATGAGCAGGAGAAACGAAGAACGGCACACGCTAACGCAATGAGGATATAAAACAGAGTGCTACAAGAGTTTGTGCAGCGTAGTGGCGGACAGAATAATAACGAATGACGGAGAGAAGAAGGGAGTAGGCGAAAGCGGGATATACGCCGTGGTCCACACCGGGGAGAGCAAGGAAGGATCGAAGCGCCGAACCACCATGCGCCGCGTGAATTACGTGCTAGCGTCGCATTAATGAGAGAGAGCGAGGAAGTAATGAAGGTTAACTACCACTGGCTCCACCTCAGGTAAATGAGCGTGAGATCGCACCAGTGAATGACCAAAGACAATGAGATATCGCAGAGGGCACCTCAGTACAGAAGGGACATCACCTACGCAATTTGCGTACTGGCAATCGCAAGCGCAAGACGACATTGACCAGTACAGTGACGACACAGATTGGCCTGAAAAAATGGAGAATCGGTGTCCCCTCATTGAGATAATTGTGGAAGGAATTAAGACGAGAGCACGTCTGGATTTTGGGTCGGAAGTGACTACACTTTCAATGTTTTTCTGCGCAGAACTTGTGGTTCAAATGGTTCAAATGGCTCTGAGCACTATGGGACTCAACTGCTGAGGTCAGCCGGCCGAAGTGGCCGCGCGGTTCTGGCGCTGCAGTCTGGAACCGCGAGACCGCTACGGTCGCAGGTTCGAATCCTGTCTCGGGCATGGATGTGTGTGATGTCCTTAGGTTAGTTAGGTTTAACTCGTTCTAAGTTCTAGGGGACTAATGACCTCCGCAGTTGAGTCCCATAGTGCTCAGAGCCATTTGAACCATTTTTTGCTGAGGTCATAAGTCCCCTAGAACTTAGAACTACTTAAACTTAACTAACCTAAGGACAATACACACATCCATGCCCGAGGCAGGATTCGAACCTGCGACCGTAGCGGTCGCGCGGTTCCAGACTGTAGCGCCAGAACCGCTCGGCCACCAGCGGCCGGCCGCAGAACTTGTGGAAGTGGTAGTAAATTACCTGGTGTATCTGTAAAAGGAATCTCAGAAATTCCCGCTTTTGGTACGAAAAGGAAGAAGGTCGAAAAGCAGGTCTTGGTATAGATAAGCGACGAGAGAAGTGACTTCTAGGTGAATGCGAATGTCGTCTGTGGGTTGTCGCTACATTTTATAATCAGTAATGACATACTCTCGAGTATAGCGTTGATCATGGATTGGATCACGAAAACCGTAGTCGACTTGTTCAAAGATCCAGTCGCTTGGGATGCAAAGGACAATAATGGCACAGTTAATTTAGTAATATGTAAGGACGATAATGAAATTTTTGTACGTGGGCGACTTATTAGAATTTTATTAGAAGGAACATGGGTTCGAGAGGCAGTCAGTTTGTCGTCCGCAAGTCGTGATGGTAATTCCACGCCCACAGCCAACGAAAGAGAATTTGATGGGCATGACGCGAGTGGGCGTGTTTTAGAGACTCTCTTGGATGTATTTTTAGGGTTTAGAGGGCCAGAAGCCGTTAATGAACACGCTCCCGTGACACCCCAGGCCATCCATGCGAGTACTGAAGAAACGCTAGAAAAAGGAAAACAATAATATGCAGAGAGGGACCATAGTCAAATGCCGCGACTGCAAGCGCGCCCGTACAACGACAAAAGTTGAAGGGGAAGTCACCACAGCAACTGAGAGGCTCGTGTGAAGCGCAGAATGCGAAAGAGATTGCAGTGCGGCTGAGAAGCGCTGTGAGGTGCGCCATGAAAGTATAGTGTACGCCCACTAGCCAGTAGTAGAAAATTTTGCACAATTGAAAAAATTACAAAAGTGAGATGATTTTCTGAAGAACGCAGGTGCTTCCTTCCGTACGTCAAAGTGGCGAGATAGATGGAAAACGACTCACTCAGAAACAAGGGACACGGTAAATTGTGCCCTGTGTACGGGCGATCAGCCACAAGTGGGGTGTGGAGAACGCAAAGGCTGATCTTATTGGAATACTTAGAAAGAGTATACAAGGTAACCTACGGTTGAGCCAGAAGAAGACAGGAGGTGGAGGAAACTGGCACGGAATTCAGGGATACATTCTCGTTTCTACCGGGGAGATTTCTGGGAGCGATCCACAGACTTGGCCGTCGACGAGGAAAGCGTACTCAATGCCCTGGGGGCACCGAAATGCTACCAGAGAAGCAATACAGGCGATGCAGGCAGACGAAGTCATATCGCGGACCGCGTCGGGGTATGTTAATTCTCTCACGATTGTGCCGAAGAACGATGGATCGGTCCACTGATGCCTCGATGCAAGGGTGTTAAACGATCACATTGACACACACAGAACAAGGCCGAATCTATCCAGGACATACAGCGCCAGTTCTCGGGGAAAATTTGGTTGTCAGCCTTTAACATTAAAGCCAATTTCCATGAAGTTGAGCTCGGTACATCCTGCCGAAAGTACACTGCTTTCTTATTCGAGAAGGAACGGTTGCATGTACAACCGGATACCATGGGGGCTTAAGGACTCAAGTTCAGCATTTGTGAGGACCCTGAATGGTATAATCACGTTATAGATGAGAGAATTTTGTATTGCCTACATCGACGACATAATTGTCGCGTCTGCAACATTTGAATAACGCATGGGCCACAAAAATCAGCTGCTGGCGCTTCTCCAGAGATATGACTTGACGTTCAGGCTTGACAAAGCGAACAATGTGGTGTATCTCGCGTTCGAGATCTCGCCGGAAGGTATCTGTCTGAACAAGTGCAAATTGATAGAGATCACGAAAGTGAAACAGCCATCCCACGTATGAGAATTAAGACAATTCTTGGGGCTAATTTCACTTTACACATAGTCAACAACACACATATGTTGAGTCCTCTATAGGCGCTGTTGAAAAAGGCAAGAAGTGGAATTGGGGAAGTGAGGAGGAAAAGGTTAAGATTGCATTCCATGGCAGTATTTGTCTGGCGCACCCTGATTTCTCAGCGCCTTTCCAAATCTTCAATAGACCCAAGTGGGCTAGGCATTGCGTGGTGTCCGCAACGGGAAAGCAAAGCTGTGAATGTGCACATTGTGGTCAAATGTAGCAGGAAATTACCGGACACAGATATACGGTATTTCTCTACCGAACTAGAAATGCTAGCTATTGTCAATGCGACAAAACAGTTCAGGAGTTACCTGCTCGGCCAAAAAGCTCCTTTAATACAGACCACCACGCTCTAATGTCCCTAAGAACCGTGAGATACTCTTGTAACGGAGTGATGCGGTGGGCTCTGCCGAATCAGAAACACGATCTAGAAATCGCTTAATGCCGGGCAAACGTAACAAATTTGCCAACTGGTTAAGCCGAAATCCTTCGCGGGGTGAGGGTGATGAACAGTTCGAGAGAGAAAATAATGGTGTAACTGTGGCACAGTTACAACACGACCAAGCGTACATCCGACAATAAAGGAGAGTGTTGGCCGCAGCACAAGACCGACAGCCAGAAATTCAGAGAGTGAAGGATTTTCTACAATATGGCTGGCGTTGGCGGAGAGGATTCGTGAATGAGAAATATTGCTCTATTGTGCACGGTCGAGCGGAGGGTATGTTTTCGGTGGCATGTGAAAGGATGAAGGTGGAAAATTTGGCTCCCTGACGCATTTTCTGAGCATTCAATCGAGCGCTATCATCAGCACCTTGGCCAGTGCGGAGCGACAAAATTGTATGCGACAATCGCCAAGGGGTAGGAACATGCCACCCTCAGACGGAAGGTTGCAGAAATAGGAAATGCGGCATGTGCCACCGTGTAACACATCCGGACGCTATTATAGGAGGTGAAATGCATGCCATCACACCAGAAGCACCAAATCAGCTGGTGCGTGTTGATCATTACAGCCCTTTGCCGAAGGGACAGTTCCCACGGCAGTTTTTTTAGTTTTCGTGGGCAAATTTACTAAGCATGGCAGGTTTTACGCCACAGACTGCACCACAATGAAAACCTGTGTAAAAATTTCGACGGAAGATTATGTGCGCGCATGTGGTAAGCTCAAGAGAGTCCTCAAAGATCATGCTACTTTCACATCCCTGCGGTGGAAGGCACTGAGGTGGAAGGCAGCATTATGAAAGGAAGGGATCAAAGTGACAATTTACTCAATTAGAAACCATCAATCCAATCCTGCACAAGGATATATGCGCCAGCTGGGAGTGTTCTTTAGGATATTGGCTTCTGACAGACACAGTGCCTGGGTCCAGTACCTACCGAAGATAGAGAGATACTTCAATGAAGTATTGCAGTACGTGATACCGACTAATAGACCTACAGTTCCAGAAACCGGAGGAATCTGTGGCTGCGACGATTGTCAAACCTCCGACGGGAGGAGAGGCAGAGACCCACCATCAGCACGTAATCTGGCACGAGAGTTCATGATGGAGAAGGCGACGAAGAGAATTGAACGGGAGCAGGGGAAAACGTTGAAGACTTACGAGATTGGGGACGGAGCGCTCGTGTAAATGCATAGGCCGCCGGATGCCAAAAAGACAGCAAAGTTCTTTCACCTGTACGAGGGCCATACTTAGTACGACAAGTAGTATAGCGTCGAATGCGTACGCACTTTATGACGATGAGCGCGATGTAGGAATATTAGACGCCCGCAGCCTGAGAGCGTATGTGACGCAACAGTCTGGTGTGCATAGGCTTGCCAGATCGGTAGACTAAAATATGTGGAAAAAATTTTCAAATGTTGGGATTTTGGAATTGTTGTCGAGGGAAATAAATATTATAAATCAAAATATAATTTTTATTATTAAAAGCAACAGCCTACAAAAAGATTTAACATTTTTGGTACATAGTAAATTTACACATAAACTTTACGTTGCCACATTTATTTCCTATTGGATTTTACTGAGTCCACCAATTTGGATCCTTTGGTCGATTTCAGAAACGATTTAAAATTCAAACAATTTGTATCAAAGTTCAGCCTAACTATTAACTCAGCCTTTTTTAAATCAAAGGCCATTCGATTTCTCGCTTTTGTGTATAAATTATTTAGCATGCTAAACAAGTTTTCACAATAAGCATTGCTTACAAGAATTGAAAACACAAATAATTCAATCATTTTGAAATTTTTTAGTTGGCTTTGGTCGCATTATTTTAATATGCCCAAATTTTGTCATTTGACATGTCGTTGTCTGTTGGAAGATGTTCAAATATTTCTGGAAGACAGCAGGAATCTGTGTATCAGACATCTTTGTCGATATAATCTGAAATATTAAGCACGTCGGGTAATTTGAAGAGCTCTTCCTAAGTAAACAAATTTGCACCTTTTAGAGACGACACGGCGAGCATCTCATAGTTAGCGTTTTGAGAAAAATCATAGTGATCATGCAAGTATCTTATTGCTCGCTTTAAAAACTGTTCAGCTTCGGCGCAGAAAAGGGAAATATTTCTTAATATGGTTCTGTTTTTACGTCCGAAGAGTTTTTCATGTAACCTGTCATTCAGGTGACATCAGTTTCTCATTAAACTGCTTATTTCTGTGATAGTACATGCATCACTTTCCAATGCTAAAATTACTACTTGAAACAACAACATTACGTTGTGCACAAAGTATGAATAAGCTTCTGGAATTCCTTCCTGTTTGCATAAGTCGACCCTTTCAGTCTTATCAAAATGCGTTAGGCTTTTGGAAACAAATTATCTTATCTCCTTTCGGCATTCATCTTTCCCTTTCAACAAAAAATAATACTTTACAGCAGACCAGCAACGCACTAACGATCTAAATCGGATAAAAGAGACAACCATCTTGTTGGGACATGCCGAAGAAGCTTCTTGTACTCGACACTTGCAAATAAGAAACATTCCTTCAGTTTTTAGGAGTTTGTGGAAGATGAGCTTAACTCACTGAATGTTTTCACAAAGATGCGTTGTACCTACAAAGCTTTAAAGGCGTATTTGGAGCACTTGTTAATTACATGGAAGCTACAGTTTACTTTAACAAGATCATCGTTTACCTGACGTATTTTTTGAAATACTGAATTGTTTACACCATATTTTACAGAAGCGTTATCCACGCTGTGATCAGTTAACTGGGTTAGTTTTAAATCATTTTCTTATGTCAATGTTTTGATTTTTCCAAATACGTCCTTGGACGATTCAAATAGATCATCTTGAAAATCCAAAAGTTTTTTAGATGTTACTGTCTCTATGTTAAAATATTGCTCATCGTACGGAGAATACTCACAGCGTTCTGAAGTTCAGTAACGACTTGTTCCAATGTGTATGAAGAAAGCACATTCCGTGCAGCTTTTATGCGCTCATAACACATTTTACCGGCAATTTTGCTGCCAGAATCCAGAGCAGGAGCAAGTTTCATCTGGCAGTCAAGGCTGTTATAACTTAAGCCATGAGTTACGTCATGAAATACACTCCTGGAAATTGAAATAAGAACACCGTGAATTCATTGTCCCAGGAAGGGGAAACTTTATTGACACATTCCTGGGGTCAGATACATCACATGATCACACTGACAGAACCACAGGCACATAGACACAGGCAACAGAGCATGCACAATGTCGGCACTAGTACAGTGTATATCCACCTTTCGCAGCAATGCAGGCTGCTATTCTCCCATGGAGACGATCGTAGAGATGCTGGATGTAGTCCTGTGGAACGGCTTGCCATGCCATTTCCACCTGGCGCCTCAGTTGGACCAGCGTTCGTGCTGGACGTGCAGAACGCGTGAGACGACGCTTCATCCAGTCCCAAACATGCTCAATGGGGGACAGATCCGGAGATCTTGCTGGCCAGGGTAGTTGACTTACACCTTCTAGAGCACGTTGGCTGGCACGGGATACATGCGGACGTGCATTGTCCTGTTGGAACAGCAAGTTCCCTTGCCGGTCTAGGAATGGTAGAACGATGGGTTCGATGACGGTTTGGATGTACCGTGCACTATTCAGTGTCCCCTCGACGATCACCAGTGGTGTACGGCCAGTGTAGGAGATCGCTCCCCACACCATGATGCCGGGTGTTGGCCCTGTGTGCCTCGGTCGTATGCAGTCCTGATTGTGGCGCTCACCTGCACGGCGCCAAACACGCATACGACCATCATTGGCACCAAGGCAGAAGCGACTCTCATCGCTGAAGACGACACGTCTCCATTCGTCCCTCCATTCACGCCTGTCGCGGCACCACTGGAGGCGGGCTGCACGATGTTGGGGCGTGAGCGGAAGACGGCCTAACGGTGTGCGGGACCGTAGCCCAGCTTCATGGAGACGGTTGCGAATGGTCCTCGCCGATACCCCAGGAGCAACAGTGTCCCTAATTTGCTGGGAAGTGGCGGTGCGGTCCCCTACGGCACTGCGTAGGATCCTACGGTCTTGGCGTGCATCCGTGCGTCGCTGCGGTCCGGTCCCAGGTCGACGGGCACGTGCACCTTCCGCCGACCACTGGCGACAACATCGATGTACTGTGGAGACCTCACGCCCCACGTGTTGAGCAATTCGGCGGTACGTCCACCCGGCCACCCGCATGCCCACTATACGCCCTCGCTCAAAGTCCGTCAACTGCACATACGGTTCACGTCCACGCTGTCGCGGCATGCTACCAGTGTTAAAGCCTGCGATGGAGCTCCGTATGCCACGGCAAACTGGCTGACACTGACGGCGGCGGTGCACAAATGCTGCGCAGCTAGCGCCATTCGACGGCCAACACCGCGGTTCCTGGTGTGTCCGCTGTGCCGTGCGTGTGATCATTGCTTGTACAGCCCTCTCGCAGTGTCCGGAGCAAGTATGGTGGGTCTGACACACCGGTGTCAATGTGTTCTTTTTTCCATTTCCAGGAGTGTACATACATGAGTTCAGTTTTTTGAGATTTCATTTTCCTTATTGGCATCTTTCTTAAGCAAGAAACTATGGAGATTACATGATATTTTCAGTAACGGTACAGTTTTACAGTGTTCTTTTGTATGCTTGTGTTTGTCTAAACTACGACTTTCTTCATATTTTATTGAAATATCAGTTTGACAAAGTTTGCACACTGCGGTAAAATCACATTTTCTTTGTACCCATTTCGAGTAGTCGGTATGACTTTCCCAGCAAGAAGAGTATACCGTATAAAACTTGTTTTCTTTTAGATGGTCCAGGTCTGGTCTTCTCTTTCTCTTCTGAAGGTCTGTATTTCGATATTCTGTAAAACAAAGTTTTTATCGGCACTGACACACCATGAAAAACACACGTTATGCCATAATGAACAAAATATAATTCGTACAAAAAGAGATAGTAATTAGTACGTAGCACTATTGTTAAAGAAGAAGATCCAAAACTATGAGCTCTCTGACCTAATTCTGATAGTGTTTTAATATCATTGCTAGAGACTATATCAGTTGGTTTGGAAGGATAATACTGCGATGAGGTAGCGCATAATTTCTAAAATTTTGTGCCGGAACGCACCTTTTCGGCTCGGTACATATGGACATAAGTCGGTAATCTTCGTGAGTAAGGATTTTCTTTTTAACTGCTGCCAGTCCCAAAGTTCTGACAGTTGTGTGTCCAGTACTAATTAACAAAGCATTTAGCGGTGTATGACGATGAAGAGATTCCTGGTGAACGGGGCCACGTACAGTTCATAGTTCTCGAAGGAGGCCAAGTAAAACACAGAATCAGGCGAGAAATGGATGACGATACGTATCAAAAAGAAATATGTTCACGGATTTAAGAGTGATTCGTTTGTCGTTGTCATAATTAAAGCCACTGGCGCATGCCCGGTCACCACATCCGTTCTTAAATCAAGCCACAGTAAGTCTACCGACAATGTGACTTTCTTTTAAACTTGAAGTGATAACAGAAACAAAACAGAACAAATAAACTTACCTTTTTGACTTTAGTATCCTCCAGCTAATATTCTTGCAAGTTAGTTAAATCATGTGAACAGTTTTTCCACAGCAGTAATTGTTCTTCGAGCTTACGTGCGCGCGCGATGAACTGAAAGCGCGACCACAAGTCAGCTGCCACCTTCCGCTAGGCATTCAGGACAAAGCGAGCTGCACCTCCCGGCGGCCTGATATCGTTCTAGAGCCCTGCATGCGTGTGGCCTATCTGCGTGGACCTATGAGGATTACAGAAGGTTGCATGTTCAAATCACATCAGGGTTATCAGTTGAGCCAATTGGAGCAGCAATATGCGGCAGAAGTGCAAGATATCGTCGCACCGCCTGAAGACGGTTGAAGACGGAACAGATCCGCCGCGTATCTGCTTCACAAGCAGAACGAGATATTGGAGACTCGGTCACAGTATCTGCGGTATCTTAGAAGTAAAATTGACCCTGGTACAGTGTCCGATAATCTGCTGCGTACAATTTGCAGCAGTCGCTTACCTCCACCTACAAGGCCATTATCGCGATGCAGTCGGAGATGTCGTTAGACGCCGTGGCAGAAATGGCTGACAAGGTGCTGGATTGCTGTTCTCCCGTCAGCCGGCAGCAAATCTAGCGAGCATTTTGGCGCGCAGTGTAGCTGTTTTACTAACGGCATGGCAGAGTCGCAGGAATTCATTTACACTGCGGCTAAAGACCGAACGCGGCTGCGATCTGCGAGAGAGAGGATGAATACACTCCGCGAACTTTGGCGGAAGTTACCGAAGACGACCAAAAAATGGTTCAAATGGCTCTGAGCACTATGGGACTCAACTGCTGAGGTCATTAGTCCCCTAGAACTTAGAACTAGTTAAACCTAACTAACCTAAGGACATCACACACATCCATTCCCGAGGCAGGATTCGAACCTGCGACCGTAGCGGTCTCGCGGTTCCAGGCTGCAGCGCCAGAACCGCGCGGCCACTTCGGCCGGCCCGAAGACGACCGACGCTGTCTCGTCTGATAACTCAGCCGCGTGAGCGCTTTTTGACAGCCACGCGGTTGTTTACCGCCGTCCGGCTGGGCTGCGTTCATAGGACAGAATAACTGCAACACACTACTTCGACATGGATAGTTCGACTATTTGCGCAGTCCTGCGGTGCACCATGTTCGCGTTTGACCGCTCACGCGGTTCCGCCTCGCAGATACAGGGCTCTAGTTTGGCCGTTAAACAATAAAGTGAATGAATGTGAAAGCGCGCGACGAATTCAAATTTTTATTTTGTGCAGAACTTTACGAGAATCTGATTGCCAGGAGATTTTGTATATTGTTTGGAGTCTGGACACCGTATGAAATGTTGGGAGAATCCAGACAAATCCCGACCACCTGGCAACCCTAAGCGTGCAGCAGTGGACAGACGACAGTTACGATTATGTGAACAGATTTTCTATCGTACTAATTATTACGTTTTTACTGCTCTTGTGTGTGCCTGGACTGTGCGAAACTTGGTGTGAATGTGGAGAGGCGACATGATGGTCGCATGTGTGTGAGCGTCAGATGCGTGCGCCGACACACTGAGCAGCGCGCAACTCAGGAGTACTGCCAGCGTCCAATAACACGAGACTTCTGCCAATTTCATGTATGTTACTGTTTTCTTTTCTCATGTATACGTAAACTGTAATGTAATGTGTACATATCTCATTGGGTAGTTTTATCATGTCATATTCATAGGAATGTAATGACGCTAGTGTGGATGGTGAAAACAACTCACGCACCAAATTTGATGACATTTCTGTTGCAGCATACAGACGCACAAAAAGTACATTGTGGTCACCGGAGATGAGGTTTTCTCTCAGCAGAGTAGTGCATGAATAATGGATTGAAGCTTGTTAGGATTATTTTGCATGTTAGAATTTAAGGGCAAGTTAAAATCACTCGAATGTACAAAGGTAGGTACACACACGATTTTTTATATTGTGACATGTGAGTTCGTTTGCGTGGCTCACATAGCTGGCCCTATTAAATTTGGCGAATAAGATTATTTTACATGTTAGAAGTTAAGGGTAGGCTAACATCACTAGACGGTACAAAGTTAGATACACGTACGACTTTTTTTTATTTGACATTTGAGTTCATCCATGTGACTCACAGAGCTGACACTATGCAACCTAGTAAATAGAAAGAAGTCTTCCCAAAAATGACTGTAGGTTCTGTGATGGAAAAGAAGGTGTCAACCTTATTTTTGTATGTCGTATAAGGTAGGAAACAAACTCACTAAGGAGAAATATGCTGCACTATTGGTAAAAAAGTTTAAGGTATTACTCACCCCATTCAGCATAGCCCATGGCAGTTCAATAACGATGTTATCAAAAAAATTATTGTTTTGCGTGACCGAGTGCTTGAACTGACACCGATTGTGTAACCATTTTATAGAGCGTGTTGATGAACGTTACTACCGTCGAAAGTCAACATTTGTCTCACATGTCTTAATTCTAATTGTCTTGTGCGTTTTTTATGTTAGCATTTGTGTCATACATCAACTTACAAACATTATTGCCGGCCGTTGTGGCCGAGCGGTTCTAGGCGCTTCAGTCTGGAACCACGCGACCACTACGTTCGCAGGTTCTAATCCTGCCTCGGGCATGGATGTGTGTGATGTCCTTAGGTTAGTTAGGTTTAAGTAATTCTAAGTTCTAGGGGACTGATGACCTCAGATGTTAAGTCCCATAGTACTCAGAGCCATTTGAACGAACATTATTACTGTTGTAACGTCGTTACATTAATTTGTTCAGATTACGGTGCTGATAGACAATAAAAGCGGTTTATAAGCTGTGAGCTGTCTGGGGAAGTTAACCTTGCATTACTGCGCAACTGTTTCACCAGGTATCCAGTCTACCTTACCAAATTCCCAACCAGACTAACATTAATTATTATCTTTTAATAGTCATACGACAACCGGTGATATATATATATATATATATATATATAAAGAGAATTTAAATAAAAAGAAATAAATCAGTTTATATTTGGAAATTTATTTTAACATTGATCAATGAAATTTCAGCATCTTAAACTTGATTCATAACTAAACTGGCGCCTTATTTAGGATTGTGAAAATATGATTGTAATCTTACGGAACACATCAAATATGGAGCCAAGATTGGGAGACTGCATACAACACTGCATTCATAAAATAACACACGAAGAACGTTGAAACATATGCAAAAGGAAATTAACCACACCCAACCGACTCAATTTTCATCCAAAGAAGTTACGTTCGTAGCACAATCCCGTCCGTCATGTAATTACCACACACTGGTACACTAAATTCATACTAACTCTCTGTGAAATCTTCCCGAAAAGAATAGCTGAGGGCTACTTTGATGATTACACCACATGCTTCACGTGGTCAACTTGGTTTACACAAAGAGTGTAACTCCACAATAATTTTGATAATTAAAATAAATTAGATCGAAAAGCAATTTACTAAAGGAAAACCTCGAACTGGTTACTATCGTCTTACTATTAACCTGATGGGTCAAACAATTGTACAAGCACGTGGTACTGGTCTCACAAAGAACACCCCACGTGGGTTGAACATAAAGAAAAGTTGCTATATTGAAAAATATTGTCAAGACGAGACGTTATAATCTCACGCACATTCGCGTTTAAGATTGATGATCTTAGAGTTACTGATCAACACGTGGTTCCACTTTACTCACAAAGTAGAGACAAAGTAACTACTGGAAGATATTCTGAACTTCACACTCGAAATACACTGCGTTGCAATTTAAGATAACATTAGATATTTTAGAGCTAAACCTGAAATAAAGGTGATTAAATTTTCAATTAGGCTGATCTTAAGAAATCCATTGTCCTACGGACTTAGCAGACACGCGCTTAGGCGGAGATCGTACCACTTCAGATGCTCGCCGCGGACAGACTGACCTGGTCCCTTCCTGAGGGTGGCTCACAAATACAAACGGAAGTGGCCAGAGAGGCAGCTTCCTATACCAACATGACAAGGGACGGACAGGACCATACTAAGAATAGAAACCTCTCTGCTTTTAGCAAGCGTAGCTACCTGTTCCGACGTTGGTCCTACTGTTCTCTAGCAGACAGGTTTGTCTGCTACCCTCAAGCATGCAACTAGAAATACATTTGCTCATTCATCCTATCACACAGAAGGGAAGGGGGATGACAGTATTTTATCATGTACAGTATATAAAAGAAAGCGGATGTAGGTTCCGTATGAGACTGCGTGACATGAATTACATCTAAACTGTGTTTTAAAGTGTAGTAGTGTGACATATCGTTCTTGTTTATGTGTGAAAGTAACACGTTCCACTACTCAGTCTCCTCCCAGATAGTCAGAAACGCCACAGTAAAATTAGAAGAGGAATTTATGCCGTAAATGACAACAGATTTAAGAAATCAACCTGAAAGGAATCCAACAGAGACCTTTCACTGTGTACGGTTTATATCTGATTTTCACATGTCTTGGTTACAACTTTATGTACATCTGTGATATGATCAACACGTTCAACGTGTTTTACACTACTGGCCATTAAAATTGCTACGCCACGAAGATGACGTGCGACAGACGCGAAATTTAATCGACAGGAAGAAGATGCTGTGATATGCAAAATGATTAGCTTTTCAGAGCAGTCACGCAAGGTTGGCACCGGTGGCGACACCTGCAACGTGCTGACATGAGGAAAATTTCCAACCGATTTCTCATACACAAACAGCAGTTGACCGGCGTTGCCTGGTGAAACGTTGTTGTGATGCCTCGTGTAAGGAGGAGAAATGCGTACCATCACGTTTCCGATTTTGATAAAGGTCGGATTGTAGCCTATCGCGATTGCGTTTTATCGTATCGCGACATTGCTGCTCGCGTTGGTCGAGATCCAATGACTGTTAGCAGAATATGGAATCGGTGGATTCAGGAGGGTATTACGGATCGCCGTGCTGGATCCCAACGGCCTCGTTTCACTAACAGTCGAGATGACAGGCATCTTATCCGCATGGCTGTAACGGATCGTGCAGCACGTCTCGACCCTTGAGTCGACAGATGGGGACGTTTGCAAGACAACAACCTTCTGCACGAACAGTTCGACGACGTTTTCAGCAGCATGGACTATCAGCTCGGAGAACATGGCTGCGGTTACCCTTGATGCTGCATCATAGAGGAGGACCTGCGATGGTGTACTCAACGACGAACCTGGGTGCACGAATGGTAAAACGTCATTTTTTCGGATGAATCCAGGTTCTGTTTACAGCATAATGATGGTCGCACCCGTGTTTGGCGACATCGCGGTAATCGCACATTGGAAGCGTGTATTCGTCATCGCCATACTGGCGTATCACCCGGCGTGATGGTATGGGGTGCCATTGGTTACACGTCTCGGTCACCTCTTGTTCGCATTGACGGCACTTTGAACAGTGGACGTTACATTTCAGGTGTGTTACGATGCGTGGCTCTGCCCTTCATTAGATCCCTGCGAAACCCCACATTTCAGCAGGATAATGCACGACCGCATGTTGCAGGTACTGTACGGGCCTTTCTGGATACAGAAAATGTTCTGCTGCTGCCCTGGCCAGCACATTCTCCAGATCTCTCACCAATTGGAAACGTCTGGTCAATGGTGGCCGAGCAACTGGCTCGTCACAATACACCAGTCTCTACTCTTGATGAACTGTGGTATCGTGTTGAAGCTGAATGGGCAGCTGCACCTGTACACGCCATCCAAGCTGTGTTTGACTCAATCACCAGGCGTAACAAGGCCGTTATTACGGCCAGAGGTGGTTGTTCTGGGTACTGATTTCTCAGGATCTATGCACCCAAATTGCGTGAAAATGTAATCACATGTCAGTTCTAGTATAATATATTTGTCCAATGAATACCCGTTTGTCATCTGCATTTCTTCTTAGTTTAACAATTTTAATGGCCATTAGTGTATATACCTCAGGTACTGGTTACATTTTTGATATGCTAGGGCAAAACTGGAACTGTAATGTCCCCACAAAACCCCACATAGGTGAGGGAATTGTTAGTGTTACTATTAGGGAGTGGTGATAGTTATTTTCCATTTCGAAGTGTGTGTGTGCGAGGGACCAAGTGAACATAGATGGACCACTTTCCCACGACTCTCAATCTTCGTATCAAAAGATTAAAACTCGTGACAAGGAGCTGTGTAATAATTCTGCTGGTGGCTCATTTTTGCCAACTCACAGCACCAGTAGCCCAGGACGAGGGGAAAGTTGGACCCCTTAGAGCGAGCACCAGAGACGCATTCTGCAAACACATACGGGGGTAGCCTGGCAGGTGCTCTCACCTCGCTTAAGGATGGGCACCTTGCGAAGAGGCAGGTGTTCAGTGGAAAGTGTGCAGACAAATATGCATCGCACGCCTCTCCCCACCCTCCCCAGATGTGCTGGGATGGAGTGTAGACACAAATCGCCAAGAATTCGCACAGGAAGGCGTGTGAAACTAAAGAACTGCGGAAGATGTCAGCCTGGTTAAAAATGTTTTCAGAACAGTGAAGAGGTTACTTATAAATCACGTACGCCAGAAGATTGGTAGATGAAACACAAACATGAGACTGTCCAGGCCTCACTCAGAGATATCCGTTAGAAAGAAGTGTGGCCGGCCGGTGTGGCCGTGTGGTTCTAGGCGCTTCAGTTAGGAACCGCGTGACCGCTACGGTCGCAGGTTCGAATCCTGCCTCGGGCATGGATGTGTGTGATGTCCTTAGGTTAGTTAGGTTTAACTAGTTCTAGGGGACTGATGACCTCAGATGTTGAGTCCCATAGTGCTCAGGGCCAACCAGAAAGAAGTGTTGTGTGGCTGCTTTCACAGCAACTTAGGAATGCAGGAAAACATCGGAACAATGCGCGGCCAACGCTGGGAACAGCCATGATAGTGAAAACGTGAGTAAGACATCAACTTACGAATCACACACCAGCCCACACAAGATAGAACGCATTCACCTGCACTGGAAAGTGAGATCACGAAACCGCGATCGGTTATTGGGCGGCACTGCAAATTTAGTCTGCCAATGAGAACGTCGAGAGGGACAAAAATTCGAGGAGTCGATGAGCGTAGCAGGTGAGAAGTGAAGAGAGAGTGGATGAGGCAGCGCGGAAGCAAGAAGACGTAGAGACTCTTCGATCCATCGCCTGCTTGATTTGATATGATTTTATCAGGGAAGCAAAAACAACACTGGTCAAGCCCGCTGCTGCCCGCACCGAAACAAAGTTTATTGTGCGGTATCGTTCCCTGTGTCTCTAGTAAAGCCAACTGATGCCCCTGAACAGTGCAAGGAGATCCTTTACCAGTGCTTTGCTAGACACAGTTTCTTCAGGTCAGTTTGATCCGAATATTCTGTGTCTTTTAATCTCCAATGCCTCGCATTCGAAGATCAAATGTGATGAGGTTTCCTCGCCCACACCCCACGTCCTTCATTTGGGGTCTTCTTCTGTTATCCCCATTGCATGTAGGTGTTTTCTGAAATTCCCATGGCTTGTCAATAGTCCAATAATGAGTTTCATTTCTCTCCTGTTCAAGCCCAGGATTGAGAGACTTCTCTTAGCACATGGTTTCGGCATCAGTACCTTGCCAGTTTTTGCTTTTGGACCTTAGCCCAATATTCTACATGCTGTCTCCTTGTCCAGTCTCGTAGTTTTATTTTGATCATCGTCTTGGTGATTGTCAGGACAGGTTCCGGTCCAATAAATGGTGTCATCGCCCCTATCCTGGCCAACCTATCGGCTTGCTCATTACCACTAATTCCTGAGTGACCAGGGACCCACATTAGGTTTACCCTATTGCTTTCCCCTAGCTCCACAAAGACTTTGTGGCATTCTGCCACGATCTTTGATCTTGTTCCAGAGGCTGGCAGTGCCCTCAAGGCTGCTTGACTGTCTGAATAAATGAAAATGCTACGACCTCTGTAGCACCTCCGCAAATTCTTCCCAACGCATTCCCTGATGGGAGATATTTCTGCTTGAAACACAGTGGCCATTTTCCCTAGAGAGATTTCACTCTCCAGCCTTGGCTGTACTCCATACACCCCGGCCCCAACACCTTGGTCTTTTTTCGAACCGTCAGTGAACCAGACTATGTCCCCAGTACGGTGTCAAAATTTGTTCTGTCACAGCTCTCTACTTCCAATTACTACACTGAAAGCCTTGTTGAAGCAGCAGGGAGTTATATAGTCGGCCGGCATTTCCCCAATCATACCTATGTCTACCTCACTCAGTATTTTGTAACACCCCACGCGTTGCTTGTCCGATTTTTGAGTGTGTTCGCACCTGAGAAACAACTTAGAGAGAAATTGGGAGTGGAACTGTACGCAAAAATGGATAATGCTAGATTTAAATGTGGCCCTGCACCGCTAATTAATCTGTGGTGGTAGTGTTGACGATAAATAAACCTATTTTTACTTCCGAACATGAACGATCACGAACACTTAGGGTGTTCAATGACATCAAACACATACACAAAAATAGAACGAAGCAAAAGGGTGAATTCAGGATCAACTACTGAAAGTAAAGGCTCTACTGAATCACAATAATTTTTTACAATCTTCAGATCAATGCTGAATAAAACACAATGAACAATTTAAAAATTATCCTCATAATTGGCATTGGCAGTGAACTGCGTTAAAATCGGTCCAAAACGCGATCTCTTATAACTTGGCTGACCGACTGACATCGACACAAAACGTAAAATACGAAGAACCACTACACCCCAAAGTACCGTGAAACCTCTATGGAAACAGCAATTGTACGTGATCCAACTATTTAACTTTACTCCTAACACAGGCCGAAGCGGGAGCGATCTCACCATAATCTTCCTGTTGCAGCGGCAGTCTCCGACGGCGACGGCGCGGCCGGGCGGTCGGAGTGTGGCGTCTCGGAAAGTACAATCCTACAGTATTCGGACAACAGGCTGCTGTCCGTAAACTTCTCTAATTGTGACAGTGTTTTCGACAGTAATAAGCTGGCGCAGCTAACGTCCTCTCAGAACGAAATACCAAGAGGGGAGACGACTTGGCTAACATCCTCTCAGTACGAGAGCCCAGAACGGAAGACCTCTGCCGAGAGTCGAGCAAGATCGCTCTTCACCTCTGTTTTCCCACCTCAACTTTTACCGAGCTAATCACATCACTAGAAGCTCTCAATGTTCGGCCTGGGAATACAACTCTTCCACAATTCTTCCCTTTCTACAAAATTTCACAAGTACAGCTGTGGGCAATAACACGTTTACTGGAATTTTTCTCCTAAGGGACCACTCGAGATTTTCCCGACAAGATTCCCCGTCGTAGTGAACACAGACTCCTGCAATGAAAGTTTCTGTTATTCGGAACTCCTGGCCTGCCCCACTTGAGTTACTCGAAGGCGTAAAATTAGTGGGACATAGTCGAGAGCAAGCACAGGAAAGCCCGTCCAGCTATCCACTGCTCTGTTTTAGTAAACACTTGAACACCTCAGCCCGCGTCCCTCAGAGGCTGGCGGCCGCTGTGGCCCCTCTAAACGGATTACAGAACTTCCCCAGTTCACCATTCATGCCGTTAGGCTGTGGCCTTCGGCGGCTAGCTGGGGAGGTAACCGAGCTCTGTCTCACTTGTAAAATCTTATAATTACAAAATTGCGGAATTCTCGCTGTATTACCTAGCCAGCTTGCCGATGGGTTTCCACACAGATTTCCTACACCGTAATTTAGAGTACTACTCCAACAAACAACAACTACTTATCTACAAAGTGATTGCGACGCTGTCAGTCGTTTTTATTGACCTAAAGTGCTCGCAAAGTGATTACAGACACGTTAAATGGACAGTGAGTCCCAGTTTTTGCCCGTCTTTAACCTGTGTGCTCCAGATGCTGCCTCCATCTTTACCCACAGGTGTAATAAGGGCATGTTCAGCATGGTTCCCATCCCAGCAGTAGGTGTGGTGCTAATTGCATTAGAGTTCCTTTCGCCTTGGAACAGGTGCTCCTTATGTGAGGGGTCCACGATAGTTTCTCATCCAAGGTTACCCCTAGATATTTCACTATCTCCTTCACTGGTAGAGCTTCATCGAGAAGCTTGAGATTCCAATGTCTGCTGGATCAGCTTCCTCATAAATGGTACAACAACAGTCTTCTCAGGACTGACCCTTAGACCCTGTTTCCTGCACCATCGCATACTTACTCTACTGTCTTTGAATCTGATCCTTACTCCCATCCTAATGTTCATGCTTACTTTGTAAGTTACTATTTTTCTGTTCCATGTTAAATGGCAGCATGTTTACGGTCGAGTGCTTGGGAAAGAAACACTCGACTGAGCATTGCAATTTCCTTGCCTAATGTCCGCCTTCCGACACCACGATAACGCTACTTCGGCCACAAAACCCACGACGATCTGTCAAAGTGGAGACCCATCCAGGCCCTCGCCGCACACCCGGGAGATGCCGGGAAGCTGCCGACTCGCCACCGCACAGCTCCGCGGCGACGCGCCGTACCGATCCAGCATCTGACACCGTCGTTAGCAACCGGCAAATGACGATGAAGGTTGGTGGGATGATTCATTTCCCACTCCTTCCCTTAGTAACTGAGTCATATTCATATTCTGTCAAATCGGACCGTGTATTTGTAATGTGTGTGTGTGTGTGTTACTGAAATAACTGAAATCATTTCATGTTTTATCCACCTAAGCAATCTGTTGCATTCGCTTACCAATCCTTTGATATCATAAATTTTTGCTGTTTGATTTCACTTAATGAATGACGTCACTTACGTACTGGCTCCCAGTATGATGTGAACTCAGTGGTAATTTGCATGCTATGTGACGTTACAGAGAATTTTGAAGGTTCACTACCTTGACTCCCAGCGTGGGGCAATGTCACTGGCAATCTGCATGTGATTTTATGCAAGAGACCAAAGAACTCTCAATTTACTACATTATCAAGGGTAAGTCGTCAATAATTATTCTACAAAATCACTTGTTTTTCTAAACGTTCTGTATATGGGAATTCGTATTGTGATTACATCTGCATCTATGTTCATATTCTGAAGGCCCTGTAAGGTGCGTGGCGAAGCGTACCACGTAACACTACTAGTCATTTCCGTTCCTGTTCCATTCGCAAATAGATCGACGGTAAAACGACTATACGGAGTGGTCCATTGATAGTGACCGGGCCAAATATCTCACGAAATAGGCATCAAACGAAGAATCTACAAAGAACGAAACTCGTCTAGCTTGAAGGGGGAAACCAGATGGCGTTATGGTTGGCCCGCTAGATGGCGCTGTCAAACGGATATCAACTGCGTTTTTTAAAATAGGAACCCCCATTTTTATTACATATTCGTGTAGTACGTAAATATGAATGTTTTAGTTGGACCGCTTTTTTCGCTTTGTGATAGATGGCGCTGTAATAGTCATAAACGCATAAGTACGTGGTATCACGTAACATTCCGCCAGTGCGGACGGTATTTGCTTCGTGATACATTACCCGTGTTAAAATGGATCGGTTACCAATTGCGGAAAACGTCGATATTGTGTTGATGTATAGCTATTGTGAT
Source organism: Schistocerca nitens (assembly GCF_023898315.1). Taxonomy (NCBI): domain Eukaryota; kingdom Metazoa; phylum Arthropoda; class Insecta; order Orthoptera; family Acrididae; genus Schistocerca; species Schistocerca nitens. The sequence continues at coordinate 44,503,741 of NC_064616.1, forward strand.
CAAAATGCCCAACGGGCGTGTGCTATGTATGCTGCTCGGTATCCTGGACGACATCATCCAAGTGTCCGGACCGTTCGCCGGATAGTTACGTTATTTGAGGAAACAGGAAGTGTTCAGCCACATGTGAAAAGTCAACCACGACCTGTAACAAATGATGATGCCCAAGTAGGTGATTTAGCTGCTTTCGCGGCTAATCTGCACATCAGTAGCAGACAAATTGCGCGAGAATCGGGAATCTCAAAAACGTCGATGTTGATAACGCTACATCAACATCGATTGCACCCGTACCATATTTCTATGCACCAAGAATTGCATGGCGACGACTTTGAACGTCGTGTACAGTTCTGCCACTGGACACAAGAGAAATTACGGGACGATGACAGATTTTTTGCACGCGTTCTATTTAGCGACGAAGCGTCATTCACCAACAGTGGTAACGCAAACCGGCATAGTATGCACTATTGGGCAACGGAAAATCCACGATGGCTGCGACAAGTGGAACATCAGCGACCTTGGCGGGTTGGTGTATGGTGGGGCATTATAGGAGGAGGGAGGGATAATTGGCCCCCATTTTAGAGGTGGCAATCTAAATGGTGCAATGTATGCTGATTTGCTACGTAATGCTCTGCCGATGTTACTACAAGATGTTTCACTGCATGACAGAATGGCGATGTACTTCCAACATGATGAATGTTCGGCACATAGCTCGCGTGCGGTTGAAGCGGTATTGAATATCATATATCATGACAGGTGGATTGGTCGTCGAAGCACCATACCATGGCCCGCACGTTCACCGGATCTAACGTCTCCGTATTTCTTTCTGTGGGGAAAGTTGAATGATATTTGCTATCGTGATCCACCAACAACGCCTGACAACATGCGTCAGCGCATTGTCAATGCACGTGCGAACATTACGGAAGGCGAACTACTCGCTGTTGAGAGAAATGTCGTTGCACGTATTGCCAAATGACGGGCATCATTTTGAGCATTTATTGCATTTATGTGTTATTTACAGGTAATCACGCTGTAACAGCATGCGTTCTCAGAAATGATAAGTTCACAAAGGTACATGTTTCACATTGGAACAACCGAAATAAAATGTTCCAACGCACCTATGTTCTGTATTTTAATTTAAAAAACATGCCTGTTACCAACTGTTCGTCTAAAATTGTGAGCCTTATGTTTGTGACTATTATAGCGCCATCTGTCACAAAGCGAAAAAAGTGGTCCAACTAAAACATTCATATTTCTTTACGTACTACACGAATATGTAATAAAAAATGGGGGTTCCTATTTTGTAAAACTCAGTTGATATCCGTTTCACCTATGGCAGCGCCATCTAACGGGCCAACCATAGCGCCATCAGGTTTCCCCCTTCAAGCTAGACAAGTTTTGTTCTTTGTAGTTTTTTCGTTTGACGCTTATTTCGTGAGATATTTGGCCCGGTCACGATCAATGGATCACCCTGTATATGCCTCAGTAGGCGCCCAAACTTCTGGTATTTTATCTGCGTGGTACTTACGCGAAATGTACGTTGGCGGCAGTAGAATCGTCCAGCAGGCAGCTTGAAATGCCAGTACTCTAAACTTTTTTTCAGTTGTGTTACTCGAAAAGACTGTCGCCTTCAGTCCTGGGTTTCCCATTTGTGTATTTCCGTAACACTAGCGTGTTCTTCCAGCCTCCCAGTAACAAATCTAGCAGACCACCTCTGAATTGCTTCGATGTCTGCCTTTAATCTGACCTGGTACGGATCCCAAACACTCGAGCAGTACTCGAGTATAGGTCGCACTAGCACCCTGTATGCAGTCTCCTTTACAGATGAACCACACTTTCAAAAAATGTTACCTGCAGTAACCACAACCAACAGCGGGAACGCCTTGGGCTGCGGATCGGAGCCGCCAAGCGGGGAAGCCGCCGGCGGTGGAGCACACACCTCCGGGTAAACACAGGACGAGTCGGACGACAGACCAACGACAACAACCGACCACGACCGACTATGAGCGACACAGCAAGGAAGAGATAAACCACGGAGGGTTGTGGAAACCACAACACCAAACACCAAACGTAAATCCACTCTGAACCTGAGCCAGGCAAATGTCAACAACGAGCAACGACCAGAACGCAGTACCGCCGAGATAGAAACGAAATCCAGAGCGAGTACCAGACTGGCTGGACTAGGCTTTTTTTTTCTTTATTGTATTTCAATTCCCCAGCGGGGTGGGCTGGCAGCAGCATATGCGCTGCTCTTCCGCCGAAAGACATAGAACAAACAATAGAAGACATTTAAAAATAACAAAGGAGAGAATATGGTGAACATAGATATAAAAAAGGGGGAACATCATGGAAGGCAATAGATAAAAAACGGGGTGACCGTAAAATGGAGATAAAAAAACTGTTTAAAAGTAGCACACACAAAAAGCCACACACTGCGACAATTAAAAGAACACAAGGCACAGTATGACTGGAGCATAAAAGGTATCGACGGATGGCGTAGCACAGAACGAACACCGACGGCGAACCACAAGGCAGTACACAAGTAATATCACACCTCTTGACGCACAGGAGAAACAGCACTAAACACAACACTGATGTGGCACACTGACAATGATCAAAACGGAGGATCTGCCAGGCGCAAGGAGATGAGGGAGGCCAGAAGAAGGGAGGGAGGGGAAGAGATGGGGGAGATGAGAGGGGGGCACGCTGAAGAGGGCCAGGTAGGGAGGGATGTGGGAAGGAAAGAGGCAAGTATGGGGTGCAGGGTCTCAGAGGAGGGGGGGAGAAGGGGGAAAATCCGCTCTGGGAGAAGGAGGGAAGAGGAAAAAGGGGGCCCTGGGGAGGGGGGGGGAGTTGGAAGGAAGGGTAGATGTCACGGCGAAGTTCGTCATCCGGGAGGGGGAGGCGTTGGAAATTGCCCTGATGAAGGAGATGGAGGGTGTGGAGGTGGAGAGAGGGAGAGATACAGCGATAGAGGCGCGGCAATGGGCGGGGGGTGGAGAGGTAGGAGGAAACCAGAGGGTGGTGGGGATCAAGCCTGCGGACAATGTACAGGATGTGGAGATGTTGCAGGAACAGGAGGAGGTGGGGGAAGGGGATCAGGTCATACAGGAGCCGTGTGGGGGAAGGATGGCGGATATGGAAGGCAAGGCGGAGAGCATGGCGGTCAAGGATTTGGAGGGCCTTGTAAAAGTGGGTGGGGGCAGAGATCCAGGCAACGCTGGCATAGCAGAGGATAGGACGGATGAGGGATTTGTAGGTGTGGAGGATGGTAGAAGGATGCAATCCCCATGTCCGGCCAGACAGGAGTTTCAGAAGGCGGAGGTGGGAATGGGCTGTCTGCTGGACGGTCTGGAGATGAGGGGTCCAGGTGAGGTGTCGGTTGAGGGTGAGGCCAAGGTATTTCAGGGTGGGGGTGAGCTGGATGGGACGACCATAAAGGGTGAGGTAGAAATCATGGAGGCGAAAGGAGCGAGTGGTGCAGCCTATGATGATTGCCTGGGTTTTGGAGAGGTTGAGACGGAGGAACCACTGGTTACACCAAGTGGTGAACTGGTTAAGGTGGGTTTGGAGTGTACGTTGAGACCGTTGAAGGGTAGGATAGAGAGCCAGGAAGGCGGTGTCATCAGCATACTGGATGTGGTGTCACTGCCAGACACCACACTTGCTAGGTGGTAGCTTAAATCGGCCGCGGTCCATTAGTACATGTCGGACCCGCGTGTCGCCACTGTGTGATCGCAGACCGAGCGCCACCACACGGCAGGTCTCGAGAGACGTACGAGAACTCGCCCCAGTTGTACGACGACGTTGCTAGCTACTATACGGACGAAGCCTTTGCTCTCATTTGCCGAGAGACAGTTAGAATAGCCTTCAGCTAAGTTAATGGCTACGACTTAGCAAGGCGCCAATTGTATCAGTGCATGTATCTTACGAGTCTCATTTGTATATAAAGAGTCACTTGTATCGCCACAATCTCCAGATGTCTCATCAAGAACGATGTACACAAGGATGCATTAAAAGTTAAGTATATTCCAAAGATACGTATTTTCTTTATCACATTCATTAAGTCTCCTGTTTCAGACCTCACTCCATCCTTCGTGAGTTAGCGCGTGCATCTTGGCCGCCCCTTTCAATTAGTGTGCGTAGTATTGGCAAGTCTGCCGACACTACACTGTAGAAGGTGGACTGGTGGGGGTGGCTTGGGCATATCAGCCGTATACAAGAGATAAAGGAGAGGGGAGATGACAGAACCCTGGGGGACACCAGCTGTGGGATAAAATATATGGGAGTTGGTGTGGTGGAGGGTGACATAGGAAGGACGGTGCGAGAGGAAGGAAGCGACCAGACGGACAAAATTGATAGGCAGGGCGTAGGTTTGGAGTTTAAAGAGGAGACCGGGATGCCATACACGGTCATAGGCGTTTTGGAGGTCAAGGGAAACAAAAATGGCGGAGCGACGGGAGTTGAGCTGGAGGGAGAGAAGGTGAACGAGGTTGAGGAGTTGGTCTTCAGCAGAGAAGGAGGGTCGGAAGCTACACTGGGTTAGGGGGAGGAGGTGCTGGACTAGGGCAGAGCGGGTCCCTATATACGAAACCGGAGGGAGCGGCTATTGGCCGCTGTCTGCACGTGGCGTAACGGAATAGCCGCCGCGGAGGCGGAGCCCTCTATGGGCTGACCACGTCCATTTGTTCTGCCGCGTGTTCGACTTCCGCGGCGGAAGGTACTAGATTACCAATAAACCGCAATCGACCATTCGTCTTCCCTACCACAATACTCACATGATCGTTCTATTTTATATCACTTCGCAACGTTACGCCCAGATATCTAAACGACTGTATACGAACATTATGGATTTGCTTTTCCTACTCGTCCGCATTAATTCACATTCTTCTAAGTTTAGAGCTAGCTACCATTCATCACATTAGAAACTTTGTCGTCGTCTTGTATCCTCCTGCAGCCACTCAACTTCAACACCTTCCTGCACACCACAGCATCATCTGCAAACAACCACAGACTGCAGCTCACCCCTGATGATAAGTTCACAAAGGTACATGTATCACATTGGAACAACCGAAATAAAATGTTCAAACGCACCTACGTTCTGTATTTTAATTTAAAAAACCTGCCTGTTACCAACTGTTGGTCCAAAATTGTGAACCATATGTTTGTGACTATTACAGCGCTATCTATCACAAAGCGAAAAAAGTGGTTGAAAGATTAAAGGGACCAAACTGCAAAGGTCATCGTTCTCTTAGCTCACCCTGTCCATCAGATCATAATAACGGTCCTATCACACTACTCTGGGGCAGTCCTGACAATACCCTTGTCTCTGATGAACACTCACCGTCGTGGACAACATGCTGGGTTCTACTACTTAAGAAGTCTTCAAGCCACTCACATATTCGTATCTGGGAATGTATTTCATATGCTCGTACCTTCGTTCACAGTCCACGATGGGGCACTGTGTCATATGGACTGTGCCTGTTGCGTTTCATCCATAGTTCACAGTGTACCATGAGAGAAAAGGGCAAGCTGAGTTTCGCAGGAGCAGGACGACGTATTTGTTCCAAAAATACCTAAGAGGAAAAGTGACCTTTATTTTTTATTTTTTTCAGACATTCTTACGTGTCTCAGGAAAGTACGGAGAACAACAGAAAAGGTTTGAATTGCGGGGATGGAACACGGTTGTTAGGCAATGGCTATAAAGTGCACGAAAGTCTGTTAAGAACAATAAAACAATATCACTCTCAGAAATAAGCTGCTTATGACGGGCATCAGGCGACAATTTAAGAAAACGAACACACGCATCATGTCGTGAGAAAATGTTACGTGTAAGCTGCTTTGCCTAACGAGCGAGATGTTGCAGTGCGGAAACACGAGCGTAGTATTCGGTTCAAATGGTTCAAATGCTCTGAGCACTATGGGACTCAACTGCTGAGGTCATTAGTCCCCTAGAACTTAGAACTAGTTAAACCTAACTAACCTAAGGTCATCACACACATCCATTCCCGAGGCAGGATTCGAACCTGCGACCGCAGCAGTCGCGCGGCTCCAGACTGAAGCGCCTAGAACCGTAGTATTCGGGGAAGGGCAGTAGATTGTGGGGCTCCCACCTTCGTACATACTGGATATCTTTCTCTGAACCATTCGAAGGAAATTTGGGGATGGCTCCATCTCAGTCAACACACATTGTTAATGATAACTCTGTCAGTGGGCATCAAATCCACAAAAAGTTCTATTATTCAATTTGCACGCAGCAGTAATAAATTTCTGTTATGTTAAGTCATTCTCCCAACAAACGCGCGCACGCACACGCACACGCACACGCACCGTGCCCTCTGTCAGTACGCATCCTAAATGTTATTCGATCGTTTGCTGTCCCATACGATTTTGCATAATCACTATGTTTGTTATTATTTTCTCTTTTATGCTTATTATTAAATAGTGTTAACACTGATATTAGTTTCCTATTCTGTGTATGTTTGTTTTAATGAGTGTATAGAATGTATTTTTATATTTCGAATAAATACGCACCACGTACCGACGCACATCAGCGCCTGGAAATACGTGACAGAAGCCAGGCGGTTGAACTTTCCAATACGCGAAAATATACAGAGAACAGAAAACACACGCACGAATATCGAAACATACGCACAAACATAGAACCGCAAAGGTGCAATAGCAATAATTGTTATCAGGTATGCATTAGTATGCATTAGTAATGTATGCAATGTATCTACGTGCAAAAATAAAACAAAACACGATCACAGGCGAATATACACATATAAAAAACGCGTGCGTGTCCTTATGCGGGAAACCATAAAAGACCCTCAGGGGTGTGCAACAGGAAGAAATGTGGTAGAAATAATTACTGTAACTACACAGATGCACCTACAGGAGACTCTCAGGAATGTGAGGCTGAGAGAAATGAGATTGAAATAACTGTAACTACGTAGACAACTAATAGAAACACAAACTATGAAAATATGTTTATTTTGGACTGGAAATTATTCCACAATGTTCTCGAAGTTACTTTTCAAAAGGTACAACGATCACTAATAAAACAGTATTTGTCACAGCGAAAAGCGTCTGGTAGAAAAATAGCATTCGTTTCCGTGACAGGAATGAATGTTAGGCTTCACCGTTTCTTCGACGTTAAGATCATTATTGACGAGACACTCCTGCACTTAAATGACCATTGCGCAGTCCTAAAGCACCGACTGCACACCGCCGCGAAACGGAGTCAAGAAGGCGCTGACTCGCGCGCCAATAGAAAGAGCGGGCAGCACCACATTTCCCGGAAGACAAAGTTCAGCGCCCCCTGTCAGCGCTGACTTACCGGCCACCCATCGCTGGTCGGGTTCAGTTCGGTTGCAGACTTCCATAGCATCAGTACGAAGACGATACTTAGCCTGCGTTCTGCGAGTGGTAATACTGGTTGGGTTGATTTGGGGAGATGAGACCAAACAACGAGGTCATCGATCTCATCGGGTGAGGGAAGGATGGGGAAGGAAGTCGGCCGTGCCCTCTCAAAGGCACCATCCCGACATTTACCTGAAGAGATTTGGGGAAATCACGAAAAGCCTAAGTTAGGATGGCCAGACGCGGGACTGAACCGTCGTCCTTCCGATTGCGAGTCCAGTGTGCTAGCCACTGCGCCACCCCGCTCGGTTGGTAATAGTGTGTCAGTGGAATTGCATGTTGGAGGCACGGGAGGCCACTTCACATCGACAAGTTAAGTTACGTTTCTTTCCATTTTAGAAATAAGGAATTCTATTAATCTACAACTGTTATGACAGATCATTTTAGATCCCTGCCACCGGCCATCGAAACTTCTTTCTTGTTGGTGTTGATGCTGACTACCACAGTAGCGGCCTCCACAACCATGATGAAAGAAATCGGCCGTGGCCTACCATACCGACATTCGGCTACCGGAGCACAAATGTGTGGAAAAAGTGTCGTCGTAGCAAGATTAACGTTCCTTTCAGTTTACGAGTTCGGCAGTGACACGATAATACATATCCTTTGGATAAAGAGAGACAAGCTAAAATCTACATAAAATATTTCAGCAGACTAATATTCAGGAAAGCATTACATATATGTTGTTGTTGTGGTCTTCAGTCCAGACCACCTCTGAATTGCTTCGATGTCTGCCTTTAATCTGACCTGGTACGGATCCCAAACACTCGAGCAGTACTCGAGTATAGGTCGCACTAGCACCCTGTATGCAGTCTCCTTTACAGATGAACCACACTTTCAAAAAATGTTACCTGCAGTAACCACAACCAACAGCGGGAACGCCTTGGGCTGCGGATCGGAGCCGCCAAGCGGGGAAGCCGCCGGCGGTGGAGCACACACCTCCGGGTAAACACAGGACGAGTCGGACGACAGACCAACGACAACAACCGACCACGACCGACTATGAGCGACACAGCAAGGAAGAGATAAACCACGGAGGGTTGTGGAAACCACAACACCAAACACCAAACGTAAATCCACTCTGAACCTGAGCCAGGCAAATGTCAACAACGAGCAACGACCAGAACGCAGTACCGCCGAGATAGAAACGAAATCCAGAGCGAGTACCAGACTGGCTGGACTAGGTTTTTTTTTTCTTTATTGTATTTCAATTCCCCAGCGGGGTGGGCTGGCAGCAGCATATGCGCTGCTCTTCCGCCGAAAGACATAGAACAAACAATAGAAGACATTTAAAAATAACAAAGGAGAGAATATGGTGAACATAGATATAAAAAAGGGGGAACATCATGGAAGGCAATAGATAAAAAACGGGGTGACCGTAAAATGGAGATAAAAAAACTGTTTAAAAGTAGCACACACAAAAAGCCACACACTGCGACAATTAAAAGAACACAAGGCACAGTATGACTGGAGCATAAAAGGTATCGACGGATGGCGTAGCACAGAACGAACACCGACGGCGAACCACAAGGCAGTACACAAGTAATATCACACCTCTTGACGCACAGGAGAAACAGCACTAAACACAACACTGATGTGGCACACTGACAATGATCAAAACGGAGGATCTGCCAGGCGCAAGGAGATGAGGGAGGCCAGAAGAAGGGAGGGAGGGGAAGAGATGGGGGAGATGAGAGGGGGGCACGCTGAAGAGGGCCAGGTAGGGAGGGATGTGGGAAGGAAAGAGGCAAGTATGGGGTGCAGGGTCTCAGAGGAGGGGGGGAGAAGGGGGAAAATCCGCTCTGGGAGAAGGAGGGAAGAGGAAAAAGGGGGCCCTGGGGAGGGGGGGGGGAGTTGGAAGGAAGGGTAGATGTCACGGCGAAGTTCGTCATCCGGGAGGGGGAGGCGTTGGAAATTGCCCTGATGAAGGAGATGGAGGGTGTGGAGGTGGAGAGAGGGAGAGATACAGCGATAGAGGTGCGGCAATGGGCGGGGGGTGGAGAGGTAGGAGGAAACCAGAGGGTGGTGGGGATCAAGCCTGCGGACAATGTACAGGATGTGGAGATGTTGCAGGAACAGGAGGAGGTGGGGGAAGGGGATCAGGTCATACAGGAGCCGTGTGGGGGAAGGATGGCGGATTTGGAAGGCAAGGCGGAGAGCATGGCGGTCAAGGATTTGGAGGGCCTTGTAAAAGTGGGTGGGGGCAGAGATCCAGGCAACGCTGGCATAGCAGAGGATAGGACGGATGAGGGATTTGTAGGTGTGGAGGATGGTAGAAGGATGCAATCCCCATGTCCGGCCAGACAGGAGTTTCAGAAGGCGGAGGTGGGAATGGGCTGTCTGCTGGACGGTCTGGAGATGAGGGGTCCAGGTGAGGTGTCGGTTGAGGGTGAGGCCAAGGTATTTCAGGGTGGGGGTGAGCTGGATGGGACGACCATAAAGGGTGAGGTAGAAATCATGGAGGCGAAAGGAGCGAGTGGTGCAGCCTATGATGATTGCCTGGGTTTTGGAGAGGTTGAGACGGAGGAACCACTGGTTACACCAAGTGGTGAACTGGTTAAGGTGGGTTTGGAGTGTACGTTGAGACCGTTGAAGGGTAGGATAGAGAGCCAGGAAGGCGGTGTCATCAGCATACTGGATGTGGTGTCACTGCCAGACACCACACTTGCTAGGTGGTAGCTTAAATCGGCCGCGGTCCATTAGTACATGTCGGACCCGCGTGTCGCCACTGTGTGATCGCAGACCGAGCGCCACCACACGGCAGGTCTCGAGAGACGTACGAGAACTCGCCCCAGTTGTACGACGACGTTGCTAGCTACTATACGGACGAAGCCTTTGCTCTCATTTGCCGAGAGACAGTTAGAATAGCCTTCAGCTAAGTTAATGGCTACGACTTAGCAAGGCGCCAATTGTATCAGTGCATGTATCTTACGAGTCTCATTTGTATATAAAGAGTCACTTGTATCGCCACAATCTCCAGATGTCTCATCAAGAACGATGTACACAAGGATGCATTAAAAGTTAAGTATATTCCAAAGATACGTATTTTCTTTATCACATTCATTAAGTCTCCTGTTTCAGACCTCACTCCATCCTTCGTGAGTTAGCGCGTGCATCTTGGCCGCCCCTTTCAATTAGTGTGCGTAGTATTGGCAAGTCTGCCGACACTACACTGTAGAAGGTGGACTGGTGGGGGTGGCTTGGGCATATCAGCCGTATACAAGAGATAAAGGAGAGGGGAGATGACAGAACCCTGGGGGACACCAGCTGTGGGATAAAATATATGGGAGTTGGTGTGGTGGAGGGTGACATAGGAAGGACGGTGCGAGAGGAAGGAAGCGACCAGACGGACAAAATTGATAGGCAGGGCGTAGGTTTGGAGTTTAAAGAGGAGACCGGGATGCCATACACGGTCATAGGCGTTTTGGAGGTCAAGGGAAACAAAAATGGCGGAGCGACGGGAGTTGAGCTGGAGGGAGAGAAGGTGAACGAGGTTGAGGAGTTGGTCTTCAGCAGAGAAGGAGGGTCGGAAGCTACACTGGGTTAGGGGGAGGAGGTGCTGGACTAGGGCAGAGCGGGTCCCTATATACGAAACCGGAGGGAGCGGCTATTGGCCGCTGTCTGCACGTGGCGTAACGGAATAGCCGCCGCGGAGGCGGAGCCCTCTATGGGCTGACCACGTCCATTTGTTCTGCCGCGTGTTCGACTTCCGCGGCGGAAGGTACTAGATTACCAATAAACCGCAATCGACCATTCGTCTTCCCTACCACAATACTCACATGATCGTTCTATTTTATATCACTTCGCAACGTTACGCCCAGATATCTAAACGACTGTATACGAACATTATGGATTTGCTTTTCCTACTCGTCCGCATTAATTCACATTCTTCTAAGTTTAGAGCTAGCTACCATTCATCACATTAGAAACTTTGTCGTCGTCTTGTATCCTCCTGCAGCCACTCAACTTCAACACCTTCCTGCACACCACAGCATCATCTGCAAACAACCACAGACTGCAGCTCACCCCTGATGATAAGTTCACAAAGGTACATGTATCACATTGGAACAACCGAAATAAAATGTTCAAACGCACCTACGTTCTGTATTTTAATTTAAAAAACCTGCCTGTTACCAACTGTTGGTCCAAAATTGTGAACCATATGTTTGTGACTATTACAGCGCTATCTATCACAAAGCGAAAAAAGTGGTTGAAAGATTAAAGGGACCAAACTGCAAAGGTCATCGTTCTCTTAGCTCACCCTGTCCATCAGATCATAATAGCGGTCCTATCACACTACTCTGGGGCAGTCCTGACAATACCCTTGTCTCTGATGAACACTCACCGTCGTGGACAACATGCTGGGTTCTACTACTTAAGAAGTCTTCAAGCCACTCACATATTCGTATCTGGGAATGTATTTCATATGCTCGTACCTTCGTTCACAGTCCACGATGGGGCACTGTGTCATATGGACTGTGCCTGTTGCGTTTCATCCATAGTTCACAGTGTACCATGAGAGAAAAGGGCAAGCTGAGTTTCGCAGGAGCAGGACGACGTATTTGTTCCAAAAATACCTAAGAGGAAAAGTGACCTTTATTTTTTATTTTTTTCAGACATTCTTACGTGTCTCAGGAAAGTACGGAGAACAACAGAAAAGGTTTGAATTGCGGGGATGGAACACGGTTGTTAGGCAATGGCTATAAAGTGCACGAAAGTCTGTTAAGAACAATAAAACAATATCACTCTCAGAAATAAGCTGCTTATGACGGGCATCAGGCGACAATTTAAGAAAACGAACACACGCATCATGTCGTGAGAAAATGTTACGTGTAAGCTGCTTTGCCTAACGAGCGAGATGTTGCAGTGCGGAAACACGAGCGTAGTATTCGGTTCAAATGGTTCAAATGCTCTGAGCACTATGGGACTCAACTGCTGAGGTCATTAGTCCCCTAGAACTTAGAACTAGTTAAACCTAACTAACCTAAGGTCATCACACACATCCATTCCCGAGGCAGGATTCGAACCTGCGACCGCAGCAGTCGCGCGGCTCCAGACTGAAGCGCCTAGAACCGTAGTATTCGGGGAAGGGCAGTAGATTGTGGGGCTCCCACCTTCGTACATACTGGATATCTTTCTCTGAACCATTCGAAGGAAATTTGGGGATGGCTCCATCTCAGTCAACACACATTGTTAATGATAACTCTGTCAGTGGGCATCAAATCCACAAAAAGTTCTATTATTCAATTTGCACGCAGCAGTAATAAATTTCTGTTATGTTAAGTCATTCTCCCAACAAACGCGCGCACGCACACGCACACGCACACGCACCGTGCCCTCTGTCAGTACGCATCCTAAATGTTATTCGATCGTTTGCTGTCCCATACGATTTTGCATAATCACTATGTTTGTTATTATTTTCTCTTTTATGCTTATTATTAAATAGTGTTAACACTGATATTAGTTTCCTATTCTGTGTATGTTTGTTTTAATGAGTGTATAGAATGTATTTTTATATTTCGAATAAATACGCACCACGTACCGACGCACATCAGCGCCTGGAAATACGTGACAGAAGCCAGGCGGTTGAACTTTCCAATACGCGAAAATATACAGAGAACAGAAAACACACGCACGAATATCGAAACATACGCACAAACATAGAACCGCAAAGGTGCAATAGCAATAATTGTTATCAGGTATGCATTAGTATGCATTAGTAATGTATGCAATGTATCTACGTGCAAAAATAAAACAAAACACGATCACAGGCGAATATACACATATAAAAAACGCGTGCGTGTCCTTATGCGGGAAACCATAAAAGACCCTCAGGGGTGTGCAACAGGAAGAAATGTGGTAGAAATAATTACTGTAACTACACAGATGCACCTACAGGAGACTCTCAGGAATGTGAGGCTGAGAGAAACGAGATTGAAATAACTGTAACTACGTAGACAACTAATAGAAACACAAACTATGAAAATATGTTTATTTTGGACTGGAAATTATTCCACAATGTTCTCGAAGTTACTTTTCAAAAGGTACAACGATCACTAATAAAACAGTATTTGTCACAGCGAAAAGCGTCTGGTAGAAAAATAGCATTCGTTTCCGTGACAGGAATGAATGTTAGGCTTCACCGTTTCTTCGACGTTAAGATCATTATTGACGAGACACTCCTGCACTTAAATGACCATTGCGCAGTCCTAAAGCACCGACTGCACACCGCCGCGAAACGGAGTCAAGAAGGCGCTGACTCGCGCGCCAATAGAAAGAGCGGGCAGCACCACATTTCCCGGAAGACAAAGTTCAGCGCCCCCTGTCAGCGCTGACTTACCGGCCACCCATCGCTGGTCGGGTTCAGTTCGGTTGCAGACTTCCATAGCATCAGTACGAAGACGATACTTAGCCTGCGTTCTGCGAGTGGTAATACTGGTTGGGTTGATTTGGGGAGATGAGACCAAACAACGAGGTCATCGATCTCATCGGGTGAGGGAAGGATGGGGAAGGAAGTCGGCCGTGCCCTCTCAAAGGCACCATCCCGACATTTACCTGAAGAGATTTGGGGAAATCACGAAAAGCCTAAGTTAGGATGGCCAGACGCGGGACTGAACCGTCGTCCTTCCGATTGCGAGTCCAGTGTGCTAGCCACTGCGCCACCCCGCTCGGTTGGTAATAGTGTGTCAGTGGAATTGCATGTTGGAGGCACGGGAGGCCACTTCACATCGACAAGTTAAGTTACGTTTCTTTCCATTTTAGAAATAAGGAATTCTATTAATCTACAACTGTTATGACAGATCATTTTAGATCCCTGCCACCGGCCATCGAAACTTCTTTCTTGTTGGTGTTGATGCTGACTACCACAGTAGCGGCCTCCACAACCATGATGAAAGAAATCGGCCGTGGCCTACCATACCGACATTCGGCTACCGGAGCACAAATGTGTGGAAAAAGTGTCGTCGTAGCAAGATTAACGTTCCTTTCAGTTTACGAGTTCGGCAGTGACACGATAATACATATCCTTTGGATAAAGAGAGACAAGCTAAAATCTACATAAAATATTTCAGCAGATTAATATTCAGGAAAGCATTACATATATGTTGTTGTTGTGGTCTTCAGTCCTAAGACTGGTTTGATGCAGCTCTCCATGCTACTCTATCCTGTGCAAGCTTCTTCATCTCCCAGTACCTACTGCAACCTACATCCTTCTGAATCTGCTTAGTGTATTCATCTCTTGGTCTCCCTCTACGATTTTTACCCTCCACGCTGCCCTCCAATGCTAAATTTGTGATCCCTTGATGCCTCAAAACATGTCCTACCAACCGATCCCTTCTTCTAGTCAAGTTGTGCCACAAACTTCTCTTCTCCCCAATCCTATTCAATACCTCCTCATTAGTTACGTGATCTACCCACCTTATCTTCAGCATTCTTCTGTAGCACCACATTTCGAAAGCTTCTATTCTCTTCTTGTCCAAACTGACTATCGTCCATGTTTCACCTCCATACATGGCTACACTCCATACAAATACTTTCAGAAACGACTTCCTGACACTTAAATCTATACTCGATGTTAACAAATTTCTCTTCTTCAGAAACGATTTCCTTGCCATTGCCAGTCTACATTTTATATCCTCTCTACTTCGACCATCATTAGTTATTTTACTCCCTAAATAGCAAAATTCCTTTACTACTTTAAGTGTCTCATTTCCTAATCTAATCCCCTCAGCATCACCCGATTTAATTTGACTACATTCCATTATCCTCGTTTTACTTTTGTTGATGTTCATCTTATATCCTCCTTTCAAGACACTGTCCATTCCGTTCAACTGCTCTTCCAAGTCCTTTGCTGTCTCTGACAGAATTACAATGTCATCGGCGAACCTCTAAGTTTTTACTTCTTCTCCATGAATTTTAATACCTACTCCGAATTTTTCTTTTGTTTCCTTTACTGCTTGCTCAATATACAGATTGAATAACATCGGGGAGAGGCTACAACCCTGTCTCGCTCCTTTCCCAACCACTGCTTCCCTTTCATGCCCCTCGACTCTTATAACTGCCATCTGGTTTCTGTACAAATTGTAAATAGCCTTTCGCTCCCTGTATTTTACCCCTGCCACCTTCAAAGTTTGAAAGAGAGTATTCCAGTTAACGTTGTCAAAAGCTTTCTCTAAGTCTACAAATGCTAGAAACGTAGGTTTGCCTTTCCTTAATCTTTCTTCTAAGATAAGTCGTAAGGTTAGTATTGCCTCACGTGTTCCAACATTTCTACGGAATCCAAACTGATCTTCCCCGAGGTCCGCTTCTACCAGTTTTTCCATTAGTCTGTAAAGAATTCGCGTTAGTATTTTGCAGCTGTGACTTATTAAACTGATAGTTCGGTAATTTTCGCATCTGTCAATACCTGCTTTCTTTGGGATTGGAATTATTATATTCTTCTTGAAGTCTGTGGGTATTTCGCCTGTCTCATACATCTTGCTCACCAGATGGCAGAGTTTTGTCATGACTGGCTCTCACAAGGCCATCAGTAGTTCTAATGGAATGTTGTCTACTCCCGAGGCCTTGTTTCGACTCAGGTCTTTCAGTGCTCTGTCAAACTCTTCACGCAGTATCTTATCTCCCATTGCATCTTCATCTACATCCTCTTCCATTTCCATAATATTGTCCTCAAGTACATCGCCCTTGTATAAACCCTCTATATACTCCTTCCACCTTTCTGCCTTCCCTTCTTTGCTTAGAACTGGGTTGCCATCTGAGCTCTTGATATTCATACAAGTGGTTCTCTTCTCTCCAAAGGTCTCTTTAATTTTCCTGTAGGCAGTATCTATCTTACCCCTAGTGAGACAAGCCTCTACATCCTTACATATATATTAAATGTAAACAGCGATGATACAAATGAACGATTAAATATGTCACCTAATAAAAGTGCTCGCCCTCCCCGTCATCACAAATATGGGTCAACAGAGAGAAGACAGACAGAGAGAGTCAGAGATACAAGCTAAATATTCCCAGTCATATTCCCATGGCCCAGTAAGATTTTCGTCAGTTTTTGTTCTGGACGTCAAATGGAAGAGACGATTGATGTGTTCCGCGATTTGAGTGTACCTTTCATCGCTTCTGTCTGTAGACAACTGCGCGATGGCCGGATCTCACACTGAGCTGCAGACTACCGTCTCTATTTAGGGTGAATCTGCGACATATCAGGACATTTAATATGTCAGAGGACAAGTGATATACACTCTGCATTGAACAATGTTTCCACATTTCAGGTAACGTATAAAAGCATGTTGTATTGTGGTAAAAAGCCAAGCCACGTACATCTTTGCACCCAAACTCTACAGAAGAAGAAAGAAAACATGATTATGGTCTAACGTGCTGCCATCAGAAATGGAACACAAGGTCAGGGTGTACAAGGATGGGAAAGGAAATCGACCGTCTTCATTTCAAAGGCGCCGACCGGCATTTGCCATTAGCGAATTACAGAAACGACTATAAACCTAAAGTAGGATGACTGGACCGGGATTTGAACCATCGTCCTCCAAATTGCGAGCCCATTCTTACTACTGCACTACCGCGTTCGGTCCCGGACGTAGGAAACGACGTTTCAAACATGAACTGGGGTCTATGAAAATAATGTGTACGTCTTCTAAATGAATTGCCTGACTAAAAAGGTGAAGCACCCAGAAAACATTGTTGGATGTCAACGTAACTTCGTACGCACTATCAGTGGGTATGTAAATGATCAGAGTTGCAATCCCCTGTGGCAGTTGGCACGATCACAACAGCGCATCAATGTTGTTTGTGTTTAGTGTTGTTAACAGGAAATTTTAAATTCCTTTTTTGCAGTGTATAGATGGAGTCGGTCCAAACAAATACTACTCATAGCATCTTTCATGTGTCGCCTAGTGTCAACGGAAAGCGTTCAAATGGCTCTAAGCACTATGGGACTTAACATCTGAGGTCATCAGTTCCCTAGAACTTAGAACTACTTAAACCAAACTAACCTAAGGACATCACACACATCCGTGCCCGAGGCAGGATTCGAACCTGCGACCGTAGCAGTCGCGTGGTTCCGGACTGAAGCGCCTGGAACCGCTTGGCTACAGATGCCGACAACGGAAAGCTTCAGTTTGTTACCAGTTACAGATAAAATTATTTTTAAACCAGAGTTTTACGTGCCCATTCGACAGAGCGACCCAAATTACTCTAGTGTGATACCCGGTTTGTCGATATGTGTTAACAGGAACAGTAAAAGTCGGAGATTAAATAGCAATCCAACAGCGACTTATTAGGTCTGCATGCATGGAGGCAGCAGTCAGCGCGTGCCAAAGCGCTGCTGGAGTAATTGCTACTCTTCGTGTTGTACTGTCCCTGTTAATACATATAGATAAAACAGATATCGTGCTAGACTAACTTGGGACCGTTCTATCGAATGGGCAGGTTAAAATCCGCTCTAAAAGTTATGTTTATAACGGGAAACAAACTGATGTTCTCTGTCGATACTGGGCGTCGCATGAAAGACGTAATGAGCAATATTTGTTTGGGCTGACTCCAGCTCCACAATGGTATAGCGAAATTGCTAATATCTGCTGGAATACCAGAGAAAATGCGCCTGACGATTCTTAGGAGAGACACCCCCTATGAGGGGACTCAACAACGTGTGAGGCGGCATTATCTGCACCTGACAGAGTTTGAAAAGGACTTAATTTTGGGTCTCCATTTGGTCGGTTGGTGAATTGTGCAATATGAGATTTGTGGGATATTCTAACTTTACAGTAGGCCGATGTTGGAACGCGAAGGGCAGGCATATTTGTCGCCAGAACTCTGGTCGACCACGTCTGACTACCACAGGGGAGGATCGCCGTACTGTGCATCAAGCACATCCTAACCCCGTAACATCTGCGCCTGCCGTCCGAGAACAAGTAATTGACTCACTGCAGCATTCTCTGTCACGTCGGACCATTGGTCAGAGACTAGCAATAACCATATTACTTAATTACAGTCCTATATGTGGGGATCGCATTGTGTTCACCGATGAATTACGCTTGTGTACTACCCTGGATGAGTGTCGTCAGCATGTGTGGCGGCGACCTGGAGTGCGGTCCCGATCTGGAGAGGCACAGCGATGTTAGCCTCGGGGTCACGGTGTCCGCAGTCATCGGGTATTTCTTCAGGTCACGTCTGGTAGTGACTGACGAACTCCGACGCCATACCGGAACGTTACAGGCATCCTCCGTCCTTATGTGTTACCTTTCATGCGACAGTATCGTGGTACCATTTTTCTCGTCTCCTCATGACGCGTGTCTCTATGAACTGTATGCATGATGTAGAGGTATCCGTCCCAGTGCAAGTACCCAGGATATCGGGGACCAGCTACAACAGTTTTGAGTCAGCTTGCCTTACGAGAGGAGTCATTGGATTTATGATTCCCTACCCAACTGATTCAGTGTATGAATCCAAGACAAAGGGTTGTGCAACGTCATACTGATAAGTGGGCTCACTGCAAAGTTGTTTTTTAAGCTAATTCGATATTGTAATAACTAAAGTAACAAGACATACCTTCTCAACCTGTGACGCCATACCGGCACGTCACAGATATCCTCCGTTCTCCTTTATTTAATTTCCTCCTCCACTTTTTTGTCAGGTAGTGTATTTTGGAGAGTCATATTTTGTATCAAAATGATTTGTATCTTGCTAGGGAGGAACCGTACATAAATTGTTATTTGTGATCAATGAGGATTTTTGCGGTTCGACGTGAAAAAAACTGTTCTAATTTATTTAAAGATACCGAAAGAAGCATTCTGGGCCGCTAATTTACTTTTCAAATATAGTCCACAATGGCTCTATAATATTAAAATCCAGCTACTGAGGAGATCATTAAAGACGTGTTACTTCATTTCATCATCAAACCGATCGTCAACATGAACAACCGTACGTGTAGGGACGTTGTCATGTTGCAAAATTCAATTCACGTCTGGGAACAGCGCGGGATTAGCCGACCGGTCGAGGGCGCTGCAGTCATGGACTGTGCGGCTGATCCCGGCGGAGGTTCGAGTCCTCCCTCGGGCACGGGTGTGTGTGTTTGTCCTTGGGATAATTTAGGTTAAGTAGTGTGTAAGCTTAGCAGGTAAGTCCCATAAGATTTCACACACATTTGAACATTTTTTTCTGGGAACAATGTCTGCGTCAATAAATATATATGGCCGCCTAAACTGGTTTCATAGTCTACGAGTTATATTTCCTTTCATTGTGAACATTAGACTCCACGAAAACTATGAAGCGAATGTCTAAACGACTATAGAACCTCCACCATGTCCTTCACTTGTCAACTAGGTCAAAGGAGATCCATGGACCGTATTACATGTTCTGTTGGATGGTCGGTAATCTACAACGAGAGACCACTTTGTTGATAGCGTCACTATAAAATGTTTGACTTTTTTGATTGAGCTACAACCTCACGTCTGCTTATACCACTTCACCATCATCAAAGTGAAGTCCTAGAAGATATGGAAGCAGATGAGAATCGGATGGGGACAAGGCGGGACTGTATGGAGGATGATCAATGATAGCGAACCAAAGGCGCGCAGTTGTGGCAGATGAGCAGATGTGACAGCGCACGCGCGTGGTCTGGCACGGTCATGATGAAGGAGGGGGTGCTCCACGTGGGGAAAAACTCTTCGAATTCGAAATTCGATTACAGCACGCTATTTCTCAACTACCGACGTTGTTACGTTACACATCTCCATGTCACAAGCTGCAATTTGGAGCCCTTTAGCAATAGAGGGCTGCAAATTTATACAAATAAAGAAAAAAAGGGTAGAATGTTAATAACGTTTGTTTTATTTTAAAAGGGCTGTAAGAGTTTTCTCATAAAAAAATTCGGAGGCCATCACGTCGGACTTGGGCTCTCTGAATTTTTTTTTCTCGAATTCCTCTCGTGCACCAACCTCTTCTTTTCAGAATAGCGCTAACACCCTACAGCTTCAAATATTTGTTGAGTGTATCCGTATCTCTCTTCTGTCTTCTTCTATTCCCCTACAGTTTTTACCCTCTACTGTCCCTATACTACCATGGATATTAATCCCAGATGCTTTAGCACACGTCCAGTCATCCTGTCTGTCTCTCTTGTCAGTGTTTTCCATGTGTTCCTTTTTTCTTCGATTCTGCGGAGAACGTCCTCATTCCTTATATTATCAGTCCACCCGAGCTTCCACGTTCTTGTGTAGCACTAAATCCCAGACGCTTTAATTCTCGTCTGTTCCGATTTTCCCACCGTCCGTGATTCCACACCATACAGTGCTTTGCTCTAAACGTACATTCTCAGAAACTTCTTTCTCAAATTAAGATCTATGTTTGACGCCAGTACACTTTCCTTGTCCAGGAATGCCCTCTTTGCCTGTGGTAGCCTGCTTTTCATGGCCCCCTTGCTTCGTCCATCATGGTTTATTTTGAATTCAAGATAGCAGAATTCCTTAACCTCATCTACTTCGTGACCACCAATTTTGATGTTAAGGTTCTCGCAATTGTCACTGCTTTTGCTTCTCATTATTTCTGTCCTTTTCCGGTTTACTCTCAATCGATATTCTGTACACAATAGACTGTTCTTTGTATTCAACAGATCCTGTAACTCTTCTCTCCTTTCACTGAGAATAGCAATATGATAAGCGAACCTTATCATTGATATCCTTTCATCCTGAATTTTAATTCCACTCTTGAATCTTCCTTTTATTTCCGTCATTTCTTCTACTACATATGGATGGAATAGTAACGGCACATATCTGCATCCCTGTCTTACACTCTTTTTAATCAGAGCACTTCGTTCTTGTACATATCATGTATCATTTGTCATTCATTGCAGACTGTTCTCCGTAGTATTCGTCTAATATACATGGTGTTAGGCAGCGATGGTTTTTCCAGAATGAGATTTTCACTCTGCAGTGGAGTGTGCGCTGATATGAAACTTCCTGGCAGATTAAAACTGCGTGCCGGCCGGAGTGGCCGTGCGGTTCTAGGCGCTGCAGTCTGGAGCCGAGCGACCGTACAGTCGCAGGTTCGAATCCTGCCTCGGGCTTGGATGTGTGTGATGTCCTTAGGATAGTTAGGTTTAATTAGTTCTAAGTTCTAGGCGACCGATGACCTCAGAAGTTAAGTCGCATACTGCTCAGAGCCATTTGAGCCAAAACTGCGTGCCGGACCGAGACTCGAACTCGGGACCGAGTTCGAGTCTCGGTCCAGCACACAGTTTTAATCTGCCAGAAAGTTTCATATCAGCGCACACTCCGCTGCAGAGTGAAAATCTCATTCTGGAAACATCCCCCAGGCTGTGGCTAAGCCATGTCTCCGCAATATCCTTTCTTTCAGGAGTGCTAGTTCTGCTGGGTTTGCAGGAGAGCTTCTGTAAAGTTTGGAAGGTAAGAGGCGAGGTACTGGCAGAAGTAAAGCTGTGAGGACGGGGCGTGAGTCGTGCTTGGGTAGCTCAGTTGTTAGAACACTTGCCCGCGAAAGGCAAAGGTCCCGAGTTCGAGTCTCGGTCCGGCACACAGTTTTAATCTGCCAGGAAGTTTCAACGATGGGTTTACCATAAAGATTGCCTTTACCATTCCAGTCATACAGTTTTCTCGAGACCAGCAGTTACTTTTGTGGTAATGGTCATCTTTCAGGCGTTAATAGCTGTTTTTAATACTCTGTCTGTATCTGTAAATGTGTAACTTTTTTATAGCAGAAGAAAGTTCCCGTGCAATTTGGGGGCTGGTATATACAGTGCTTCTAGATGAGCCTGCACATAAATGAAATGGACAGGGAGAGCAGCGGTCTGCGGCTGTTTGCTGATGATGCTGGGACTGTAGGAGGAAAGAAGATGGCTTACACAAAATTTCTAGTTGGTGTTACAAACGGCAACTTTCTCTAAATGTAGAAAAACGTAAGTTAATCCAGATGAAAAAGAAAAACAATTTCATAGTGATCGAATACAACATTAGTAGGATGCTGTCTGAGGCACTCACGATTATTGAATACCTAGGCCTCGCGTTGCAAAGCGATATGGAATGCAACTAGCACGTAAGGGTGATAGTGGGGAAAGTGAATGGTCGACTTCGGTTTATTGGACGAAATTTAGGAAACTGTAGTTTGTCTGTAAAGGAAACCACGTATAGAAGTGTAAAACATAACATTCTCGAGTAATGTTCTGCCGTTTGTGATCCCCAGCATCGAAGCAATTCAGAGGCGTACCGCTAGATTTTCTACAGGTAGGTTCGATCAACAAGCAAGTGTTACGGAGGTGCTTCGTGAACTCAAATGGAAATCCCTGGAGGGAAGACAGCATTCTTTTCGCGAAACACTTTTGAGGAAATTTAGAGAACTGGTATCTGAAGTTAGCTGCAGAACGATTCGACTGCCGCCAATGTACATTTCGCATAAGAACCACGAAGATAAGAGAAATTAGGGCTTCCGCGCGGGGTAGCTGTGCGGTCTGGGGTGTCTTGTCACGGTTTGCGTGGCTCCCCCCGTCGGAGGTTCGAGTCCTCCCTCGGGCATGTGTGTGTGTGTGTGTGTGTGTGTGTGTGTGTTTCGTCCTTAGCGTAAGTTAAAGTTAGATGAAGTAGTGCGTAAGCCTAGGGACCGATGATCTTAGCATTTTGGTCTCACAGTCCCTATCACAAACTTAAAAAATTAGGGCTCGTATGGAGGCATATAGACAGTCGCATTCCCCTCGCTCTGTTTGCGAGCGGAGCAGGAAAGGAAATAACTAACAACGATACAAGGTACCCTCCGTCATGCACCATATAGTGGTTTGCAGATTATGTATGCAGGGTGATGCGAAATTTGCGCACTTGGGCTTCGCAGCGCTTTTACCATTAGGGAGACAGTGTAATTCGAAACTGAACATTTCACAATTAGCGGTGACGGGATGAATCCTGCAGTACAATATCTGTCAGAGGGGGAATGCCGTTAGATGGAACAAGGCGCAGGACTGGTGGCGTGTTTACACTGTATGCTCTTTCCACCGGACAGGGGCCAGTTGGGAGCGAAGTAACGCTCCCGTGACAGATTGCAACGTACATGCGCACATGTATCGAATTTTCTCATTGTAAACCTCTAAACCAGTGTGGCATACGTATAGCATACACAAACGATGAATATGTCGATATGCTTCCGGTCCTTGGTGCCTCTGATAACCGGGATGGTGTTGGCACTCGTGAATATGCTGCTAGATATCCTCGTCGACGCCGTCCAGATAGAAATGTGTTTCTTCGTCTGGAGCTGCGCCTTTGGGTGTCAGGTTCTCTCCTTCCACCATCGTGTGATAGAGGTCATCCACGGACTCGCCGTACTCCAGCTACTGAGGAAGCTATTCTGGAGGTCATACACCAAGAACCTCAGCGAAGTACACGTAGCATAGCAAGGCAGCTGTGTGTCTCGCAATGTACTGTTATTAACGTGCTGCACGAGCATGGGCTGCACCCCTATCATTATGCTTTCACGCAACGCCTGCAACCTGCAGATCGCCATCAGCGGACGCAATTTTATGAATGGTTCCAACAACAACAGGAAGCCAACGATGACATTGTGAACACCGTAATATGGTCGGATGAAGCAGGATTCACTCGTGAGGGTGTCTTCAATATGCACAATGTCCACCATTGGTGTGAGGTTAACCTGCATGTCACCCTCGACCGTGGATATCAAGTTCGATTTGCTATCAGCATCTCGGCCGGAATATTGAGCGACAGGTGTTTGGGCTCCTACATGTTGCCTCACTGGTTGACTGCACGAAGGTATCATGCATTCGTCTCAAACTGTCTGGAAGATGTTACACTTCATGTTCGGCAGGGATATGACTCCGACATGGTGGTTCACCTCCACACTCTGGAATTAATGTGCTTGGACAGAACATTTCCAGGGAAATGGCTCAGTGGTGGAGGTCCAGTTGTATGACCACCACGTTCACGTGACCTAAATCCCCTGGGTTTCTTCCTGTGAGTACCCCTGAACGAGCACGTGTACTCTACTTCGCCTACGACTGTGAAAGAATTGGTGGGGTGTGTTCATGCTGCTCTTGTTATTGTGGACGCAGCTTTGCTGCAAAGGATCCAGAGCTGTACGATCCGGCGGGTTGCGCTATGTTTGGACGTGCAGGGAGGTCGCTTTGAGAATTTGTTCTGAGGACAACGCATTCTGTTATGAAGGTCATGCGGTCATTAGTATGGACATTATTATTGTCAGTGGTTGCCAATGTACGACGTCTGAGCGCTCACATTACATATAGTATAAATTATAAGTAGATGCTGTGTTACTGTATTGTGCTATCATCTTTAACATCTTGTCTAACCACGCATTTTTTATGATCAGCGGTACAAAATGTAGTAAATTTTAGTATACATGTCACCTAAGAAAAGGTGTATATTACAGCAGGAAATGTGAGAATGAAATTAGCAAAAAAAAAAAAAAAATGCACCCCAACGCAGGATCGAGCCCTCGACCTCTTGCATGCAAACACAAAACTCTGTCCACTGCACCAACCTTTTCTTTCTTATTTGTTCGGGGCGGACGTCCGATGACACCCGTTCAGTTTTTTCGTTGATCCTTTCACTCAGTTTTTTTATTACAGAGGGTAGGTAAACCCTCTGACCGAGCACGCTGAGCCACCGTGCCGGCAACTGTACAGCACAACTAATATATGCCGACACAGATAGTTACCATACATGTGGTTACAATGTTGGCAAATTGCCACTCTTTAACTCCTTTTTCTGCCGGATGTACTCGCTGGGCGAAATATTGTGACAGACATTTTTTTATCGTTGGCCTGTGAGGAATCACGCTGCGAAGCCCGAGTACGCGAATTTCGCTTCACCCTGTATAGATGTACACCGAGGTGACGCAAGTCGTTGGATAGCAATATGCACATATTCAGAAGGCGGCAGTATCGGGTGGATAAGGTATAAAAGGGCAGTGCATTAGCGCCACGATCATTTGTACTCTGGTTATACATGTGAAAAGGTTTCCGGCGTGATTTTGGCCGAACTATAGTAACGGACTCTGAATGCGGAATGGTACTTAGAGCAAGACGCATGTGACATTCTATTTCGAAAATCGTTACAGAATTCAATATTCCGAGGTCCACAATGTCAAGTGAGTGCCGAGAGTACCACAATTTTGCCATTATCATTCACCACGGACAACGCAGTAGCCGACGGTCTTGAATTAACGACAGAGAACAGTGGCGTATGCGTAGAGCTGCAGTGCTAACAGACAAGCAACATTGCGTGAAATAAATGCAGAAATTAATGTGGGGTGTAGGACGAACGTATACGTTGGGGACAATGCTGCTAAATTTGGTGTTAATGGTCTATGGCAGCAGACAACCGATGCGAGTGCCTGTGCTAACAGTACATCGCCTGCAGCGCCTCTTCTGAGCTCGTGACCATATCGGTTGGACCCTAGGCGACTGGAAAACCGTGGCCTTGTCAGATGAGTCCCGAAACTAATTAGTATGAGCAGATGGTATGGTTCGCGTGTGACGTAGACACCACGAAGCCACAGACCCTAGTTGGCAACAAGGCAATGTTCAAACTGGTGGTGGCTGCATAATGGTGTGGGCTATGTTTTCATGGAATGGACTGGATCGTCTGGTTCAACTGAACCAATCATTGACTGGAAATCGTTACGTTCGGCTACCTGAAGACTATTTGGAGCCATTCACTATCCCAAACAACGATGGAATTTTTATGGATGAGAATGTGCCATGTCACTAGGCCACAGTTGTTCGCGATTGATTTGAAGACATTCTGGTGATTTGGCCATCCAGATCGTCCGACATGTTCCCGTCGAACATTTATGAGGCATTATCGTGATGTCAGATCGTGTATAAAATCCTGCACCGGTGACACCTTCGCAATTATGGACAGCAATAGAGCCAACACTTCTCATTATTTCTACAAGGGACTTCCAACGACTTGTTGATTCAGTGCCACGTCAGGCTGCGGCACAACGCCAGGCAAAAATGCGTCCTACACAGTATTAGGAGGAATCCCATGGTCTGGAACCGCGTGACCGCTACAGTCGCAGTTTCGAATCCTGCCTCGGGCATGGATGTGTGTGATGTCCTTAGGTTAGTTAGGTTTAAGTAGTTCTAAGTTTCAGGGGACTGATGACCTCAGATGTTAAGTCCCATAGTGCTCAGGGCCATTTGAACCATTTGAATCCCATGACTTTTGTCACCTTATTGTAGGTGTAATTGTAATGGACGCGCCTACTAAAGGTACACCGATATGGTACTCGTTGGAAGACTATTAGATAAGTGTGACGATGTATCATCAAGCTCTAGAACAAACGCAGACACGCAATAGAGCTGGCGGATTGGACAACTTTTACGATAAGGGAACAAAACTTATATGTATACTTATATTCAAACTACTGGGAATGAAAACAATAATTAGCGCCCAGAAGCAATAGTTTCACTTTACGGAATTTTATGCACATTTATAATGTATGTAAACATAATGAAAATATCATATGTCTATGAAGAGTTGGTCTTGGGGAATAGCTTCAGTGTATGTGACGTTCCCAATTTTGACAGACAGCTCGCAACGCTAGTCGGGAGGCCGGCGTGCAGAGATCTGGAGGAGCTGGGGCCTCAAATGGTTCAAATGGCTCTGAGCACTGTGGGACTTAACTTCTGAGGTCATCAGTCCCCTAGAACTTAGAACTACTTAAACCTAACTAACCTAAGGACATCACACACACCCATGCCCGAGCAGGATTCGAACCTGCGACCGTAGCGGTCGTTCGGTTCCAGACTGTAGCGCCTAGAACCACTCGGCCACTCCGGCCGGCGGTGGCGTCTCAGAGCTGTCAGATAATACCAGAGCCATTGCAATGCTGGAATGAAGCGTCCACTAACAAACGGACGTCCTCAGACGCGACTAACCGATTCGGGCCGTACTTGAAAGGTCGCTTGTGTACAACCGACAGCTAAAGACTCTAAAATACTTTGGCTCAACAACCCTACGTTTTAGAGAAAACCATCCCTAAATTTTATGACACGCAATCGACTTAAGATTGACGGAATCGGTAACTTACTGAAAACAGCATTTTTCATCATCGTATGTGGGGTCCGAGGAAGCATGATTTTCTAGAAATCGAGAAAAAGAAAAAGAGTTCCGCTCATGACCAGTAAGGTAAAAACTACGCCGCTGGTGTAGCGAGTAAGGCAGTTGAATGGGGACAGACAATCTGTGTTCGTTTCCCAAATGCATTCTGCAGTTTTTTCATTTGTATTTCTTTCCTATCGAGTTGGGGAGTTATTTGGGGGAAGAGACCAAACGGCGAGGCCATCGGTCTCATAGGATTAGGGAAGGACGGGGAAGGAAGCCAGCCGTGCCCTTTCAAAGGAACCATCCCGGCATTTGCCTGGAGCGATTTAGGGAAATCACGGAAAACCTAAATCAGGATGACCGGACGCGGGAGTGAACCGTCGTCCTCCCGAATGCGAGTCCAGTGTGCTAACCACTGCGCCACCTCGCTCGGTTGTCCTGTCGAAATTGGTGGGAATAGGAGGGTTGAGGAGGTAAGCAAACCAATGAGGAATCATAACAAAGTAGGCAAAAATTTCTCAAACGACTTGGATTAGTAAGGAATTGAAAATGTAGTCCTGGTCGCTATACAACTGCTCTTTCACTCACTCTCTTCCATGTCCTCCATTTCATCCGAACAACTAGACGCTTGGTACTTATCATAGGAGTGTCCGAACCAAATATATTCACGGCATCAAGAACATCTAATGGAGTATTGGGCGCAACTACAACATCCTTTCCGAAGATTCGGCAGAAAACAGACTTGGTTTACATTTAAAAATATTTCGGGAATCTATTCTGATGCATGCCATGTACACGATAACATCGTCCTAAAAATCGGTGCTGAATGTTTGTCATGAATTATGCTATGAATCGTTATTGCATCCACACGGTTGTGCTATTACCACTGGGTGTCCAGTAGCCCGTACAGTTTTGAACCCTAGAGATAAAAGTTGTGTACCGCGCCTCGCTGTAATCAAGCGTAACGCGGTCGACTGTCTGTGGTCGCTCTTGACGAATTCGCAGAAATGTTTTCATAACGACGGTTAAAATTTTAATTATTAACTAATTCCTGTCGCGTGTGAAATTTATTTGGGTACTTACGATTACTTATTGATTTGCTTACCACATTAACCCTTCTGTTCCTACCAATACCAATATGGAAGAAAACAAATTTTAAAAATTGCAGAAGGCATTTCGAATCGAACGCAGGTTCTTTGCTTCCAAGCCAGCTGCATTTTTTATCATCTCTCCGCGTCCGTAAAGCGTTTTTTTTTTGTTCTGTTCCCTGTCTCTGATATACAGGAGGGGATCAGTGGATAGAATGGGCATGGGGCGCAACCCAAGGCCTTGCTAGGGTATCCCCGTCACACCTTGAGGTAAACATAGAGAAGGGAAAATATCTGCCAAATCAGAAACAAAAGTAAATGTAGTTTTCTGCAGCCATACAGCAATAATTGCCTTTTTTTTACATGGAGAACCAAATGCTAAGACCTATGATATGCCGTGATAAGTCGGAAGTGAAGATCTAAATCACGTTTCTAGCACGTGACGGACTATGAGGAGAAAAATGAAAAACAAAATAGTAACAGGCACGGTGGAAGTGACGCACCATCGTATGTGATGCAGGGATGCCCGGCGTATCTTCTCATTCCGCTCCGTGTTGTACCACGTTCGTTCGTTGAAGTACATAATCAGCGTTTCTCGCTGGGGATTTCCGTCTACTCGGCTGCTGGTGCAAGACACTCCGTAGGTAATTTGAAAAAAAAAAGTTGACTGTATTGTAGGTGGTGAGCAATCGCGAGGTGCCGTTTTTGGAGATAACATCAAAAATCAAGAAAGTGTTTGTGGTCGTCACGTACAGATATTTCACGACCTGGTTGCGGATCCACAACACTGAATTCTTCCGAGCCCTGGGATAGAAGGTTTCATCCGGTAGAAGAATCACGTGTGCACCAATATGGTGCGGCGTTGCACGTAGATATACGCTAAAATCTGGAGCTCAAGGTACTATACTTGCCCCGCGTCCCCACAACAGACGGTGTTCGTCGGTACACACCTCATGGCTCGTTATGGAAGTGGGTTAATCCGCCAGGTGGCTCTTACAAAGGTGTTTGAGTGTCACATACTTCCTGTTGACAGCCACATACCACGCGGCTTCCGCGTCAGCGTCAAGTAAGGAATGGTGTACCGTTCTCCACAGCACTCTCCACCATGTACTTGGCTATTTGGATTCGATCAAGTTATGCCTGCGGTACCGACATAGTTTACTGTAGAATCGTTTCACCATCGCCAAAAGTGGGGTTGGGATATCTTGGCACAGATAACTGTGGTGCAAATAGAATAGCCCAAGGTGACTGAAGGGCTAGCTGGTGGGTCGAGAGAGGCCTCTTCCATAGTGATCAGTAACGAGCTCATAAGGCTCAACACTCATCTGTACCGAAGCTTTAGATGGGCACTAGTGTTGAGGGCCACCCCCCAGTAATAGGTATTGAAGAGCCCAAGCCCGCTCTCACCTTGTGTATGGCGTGGGAGTCGTATCTAATTTTTAACAACATTCCTGTGCTGACAAAAGAACCATAAGCAGCCATAGTGCTACTAGCCAGTGGGTAGAGCTCGTAAGACATGTGGAAGCCATGATGCAAAGCACACATTGATATTTTGTGCCCACTGTATGATACTGAGGGACTGTAAGCATTAAACCACAATGCTGGCCCCCGTCTGTCGCAATAAGCTTCCATAGTTCAGTGTTGTGTGCTGGATGTTAGCTGTAAAGTCCAGTCCAAGACATTGTAATGTGTTGGTAAGCCAAAAGGGGGCAACACACTTTCATGACAGACCTGGTCCTATAGGCAGTGTGAGCGACTTGCTGCAGTTAACTTCCTGATACCGCTCTGTATGTTGCAGTCCAGGACAGGGTCTCTGTCACATCATCAGTCCCACAGACAATGAGCATCACTTCATCAGCAAATGCCGTGCATTGGTAATCGCGACCGCCAAATTGGAATCCTGTTAATCGTTGGCACTGGCCACACAGCAAAGATTCCAAAGCCAAAGAACAAAGCACCTTAGATAAAGGACAGCCCTTGCACACTAAATGGTCGACGTGGAGGGTTCCTGTCAGGCGCCCATTGACGAGTACCCATGATGGCACCCCATGCAGGAGGCACATGATATCATCAATAAAAGTATCCAGATACCGCATATTGCGTAGCACTACAGTGAGATATGTGTGAGCGACATGATCGAATGCCTGAATAAAATCCAGAGAGGCCAGCGCACATGGAAGGTGCTGGATCTGTGCTTGGGGGATTAAGCCCCTATATTGGCACAGAGGAGACCTGTTATTGTATGGGCATCCTAGGGAAGTTTGGTCCTTTGAGATGACGTGGCAGATAAAACATCATATACGGTATGCCAGCAGCTGCGTGAAAATTTTCAAGTCACTGTTAAGCATCGTCAAGGTTGGTCGACTCGTTTTCGCTTCCCACCTTTACATTGGTGTACTGGCACTATCAGAACTTCGAGGGAAGCCTCAGGTGGGCATGTGTTGTAGGGCAGTAAATCTCTACAAATCTCAGTCCAACATGGTATCATCAGCCATTGAAAATCCTAAAAACTCCAATGGGAGCCCATCAGGTCCTGATGATTTGTTAGCTGACCCTTTAAAAATTGTATTGTGAACTCCATTTTCCGTCATGTCCTGCAATAAGTTTGTTGCCATATCCAGTAGAACTGTACCATGGAGACAGTAGCCACCGTTTCCACAGTGTTTACTATCAGACGATTTGCGTGCTTTGCCACAGAGGCGCGAGTAATGCACATGGAAGGTTCTGCCAATGTCCCATTGCACTGCTACAAGTAGGCCATCGTCAGTAACAAAGTTACTCATCAGCACTCTCGTGCGCTTTTTATGCTCCAACAAGTTAACATGCTGCATTCAAGGTTGGTTCAAATGGCTCTGAGCACTATGGGACTCAACTGCTGTGGTCATAAGTCCCCTAGAACTTAGAACTACTTAAACCTAACTAACCTAAGGACAGCACACAACACCCAGCCATCACGAGGCAGAGAAAATCCGTGACCCCGCCGGGAATCGAACCCGGGAACCCGGGCGTGGGAAGCGAGAACGCTACCGCACGACCACGAGATGCGGGCAAGGTTGGTCCTGAGGTGTCCCATTACGAGCTCACGTTCACGAAACTGTATAGCTGAAGGCTCAACATTGCGACGACCTTACCTTTAGTGTGATTGATCAGCATCTGGCGATCTGGTGAGGGTGGCATAGTGGAAAATTCTCGTAGGATGGTATAATAAAAGTCAACCATGCATCATCTCCATGTTGCTGCATCCCTGCCATATGCATTCAGTGTCTGCCGGAGAGCAGGCTTCGCACTTTTGACCCACCAACTTAATGCCAGTCTGCAGAGAATGTGACAGTCGATGGCTTGGTGCCATGTGGTCTTCACTGCATCCCTGCATACTTGTGAGATGAGACGGTCAGTGTTTATCTCCCAGAGGAGTCGACTCCTCTATACACAGAGGGGGCAGAGGGTAATAGAACTGGAAGCTGCCATGTGGTCAGTGAAAACCATAGGCCATACTTCCGCACCATTTATCGCCGCCATTAGGTAGATGTGATGTAAAATCAATCTACCCTGCTTGACAAGTTACTGGTAAGGAGAGTTAACCCGGGGGTGTCAGCATGTGTATGTCGCCACATGTCGATCAGATGAAGGTCCTGTATCAGGGCCTTGAGTTGTGGACAAGGTGAATGGCGTGGAAGCTGGTCGACAGGCGCCTGCATACAACTGAGGTCGCCACCTAACACTATGTCATCAAGTCGAACCTGTTAGAGTAGTGCTATATCCTCCGTGAAGAAACATGAGTATTCTTTCAGTTGTCCTGAGCCAGAAGTAGCGTAGATTCTAACAAGTGGCACAGTGTTGACCGTAATGGCCATGCCCATCACATTTGGGAGGTATCGTAGGTTGGTGGCCATCAAACCATCAGAGAGAAGGATGGCAACTCTGCTGTCTGTGGGGGGTGCATGAGAGACACAAGATGTATGTCGAAAGACATAGGGGAAGCTTCCTACATAAACGTCTTGTAAGAAGGCAATGTCGGCATCTGTTGGAGTTAGCACAGTTTATGTAGCATCTGAACTATATAATGACTAGACAGAAGGTCTGTTGCCTAGGCGCACTGGGTGGAGGTGTCTTCATAGGAGACAAGTGGGAGAGAGAAAATCCCTGAATGTGACAGCTCACAACACCGACTAATGGTGCTGGTGGTCAGAGGTGGCACACGACATGCCATGGCTCTCCACATCCTTCATCGTCACATCCTTGGGAACCTTAACATCAACAGCCCATGGGACACGAGCTGGTGTTCGTCTGAAGGATGACTCGCCACTCCCTTCATCACAGACCACTGTGTCATTGGTTGGCACTGCAGAATCGTCATCCTGGCCATCAGATGTCAGTGTCTGGCTAGGGAACGATGTGATATCAGTGCCACGATCAAGTGGGACACCTGTCGACTAGTATCATGGTCCGGCGTATCTTCCACATCACTGTGACCATCTTTGTCCCCCTCCAGGCCAGACACGCTAAGAAGGCATTTGTCAGAAGGAGCCCACCACCATTCCTTGTGGCATGAAGGTGATCGTCGTTTACGGACATGGACTTCTGTACAGGTGCTCGGTGGACGTTCCATTGGCACCTCATTGTCTGTAAGAGAGTCTAATGTTGACAAGATCCTAGTGTCCATGTCCATCTTCTCCTGAGATGCAACCATCAGTGGTGGTCTATGGTCACAGTGAAAGATACCTGGTGTATTTTACTAGTGCAAGGTATTGGTAGTATCAGCTTCGCAAAATACTCCTGGAAATGGAAAAAAGAACACATTGACACCGGTGTGTCAGACCCACCATACTTGCTCCGGACACTGCGAGAGGGCTGTACAAGCAATGATCACACGCACGGCATAGCGGACACACCAGGAACCGCGGTGTTGGCCGTCGAATGGCGCTAGCTGCGCAGCATTTGTGCACCGCCGCCGTCAGTGTCAGCCAGTTTGCCGTGGCATACGGAGCTCCATCGCAGTCTTTTAACACTGGTAGCATACCTCGACAGCGTGGACGTGAACCGTATGTGCAGTTGACGGACTTTGAGCGAGGGCGTATAGTGGGCATGCGGGAGGCCAGGTGGACGTACCGCCGAATTGCTCAACACGTGGGGCGTGAGGTCTCCACAGTACATCGATGTTGTCGCCAGTGGTCGGCGGAAGGTGCACGTGCTCGTCGACCTGGGACCGGACCGCAGCGACGTACGGATGCACGCCAAGACCGTAGGATCCTACGCAGTGCCGTAGGGGACCGCACCGCCACTTCCCAGCAAATTAGGGACACTGTTGCTCCTGGGGTATCGGCGAGGACCATTCGCAACCGTCTCCACGAAGCTGGGCTACGGTCCCGCACACCGTTAGGCCGTCTTCCGCTCACGCCCCAACATCGTGCAGCCCGCCTCCAGTGGTGTCGCGACAGGCGTGAATGGAGGGACGAATGGAGACGTGTCGTCTTCAGCGATGAGAGTCGCTTCTGCCTTGGTGCCAGTGATGGTCGTATGCGTGTTTGGCGCCGTGCAGGTGAGCGCCACAATCAGGACTGCATACGACCGAGGCACACAGGGCCAACACCCGGCATCATGGTGTGGGGAGCGATCTCCTACACTGGCCGTACACCACTGGTGATCGTCGAGGGGACACTGAATAGTGCACGGTACATCCAAACCGTCATCGAACCCATCGTTCTACCATTCCTAGACCGGCAAGGGAACTTGCTGTTCCAACAGGACAATGCACGTCCGCATGTATCCCGTGCCACCCAACGTGCTCTAGAAGGTGTAAGTCAACTACCCTGGCCAGCAAGATCTCCGGATCTGTCCCCCATTGAGCATGTTTGGGACTGGATGAAGCGTCGTCTCACGCGGTCTGCACGTCCAGCACGAACGCTGGTCCAACTGAGGCGCCAGGTGGAAATGGCATGGCAAGCCGTTCCACAGGACTACATCCAGCATCTCTACGATCGTCTCCATGGGAGAATAGCAGCCTGCATTGCTGCGAAAGGTGGATATACACTGTACTAGTGCCGACATTGTGCATGCTCTGTTGCCTGTGTCTATGTGCCTGTGGTTCTGTCAGTGTGATCATGTGATGTATCTGACCCCAGGAATGTGTCAATAAAGTTTCCCCTTCCTGGGACAATGAATTCACGGTGTTCTTATTTCAATTTCCAGGAGTGTATCTCTTTCTGGATTTCCTAAATCAAATGGTTCAAATGGCTCTGAGCACTATGCGACTCAACTTCTGAGGTGATCAGTTGCCTAGAACTTAGAACTAATTAAACCTAACTAACCTAAGGACGTCACACACATCCATGCCCAAGGCAGGATTCGAACCTGCGATCGTAGCGGTCGCTCGGTTCCAGGCTGCAGCGCCCAGAACCGCACGGCCACTCCGGCCGGCTCTCCTAAATCCCAAGAATGGCTATGCAAGGGGAGGCTATGTTCTCTTGCCTCGAACAAGTACCAAACACAAAATTTCTGATTAGTGGGCCAAATTTATTTAAACATTAATTAATTAAACTGATAAAAGCGTGCCACCTCACAGATTATTTGATGATTTAATAAAATATCATTCCATATATTGGACATACAATAATCATGATATATTTCGTTGAAACATTACTATGGGGAGGTGCAAACTGACTGATTTTAAGGATCCGGACTAAGGAGCAGAATGGCGCTTTGACATGTAATGGCAATGAATTTGCTAATAATTAACATTTGTGGGGTCAAAAGCAAAGTGATATAAGTGCGATCAGGTATTTTTGAAGTAAATGGCTTTAAAGTTCACCTGGTTATTAAAAAATCAGTTTCGATGACACAACATTATAACTTTACTGGGATGTACTATAGAATTCAGGTGTTCTGCAGACAAAAAATGACAAGTTCATACCATCATTCTGGGTGAACAAAGGGCCTAAAATCACGTATATTATTAGGGTATGGAAAAGGTTTAGCGGGAAAGTAATACAGGTGCACATGGACACATTATTAATTTCATTATGCAGTAACTATTACACTTTTGAACATTTTAAATAACATAGGGTGACATTTTAGTCGTAGTCACCGTCCAGAATGTCACTAGCAACATCTGTTAAATCTTCCATGCCTGTTGTTACTTCCCTAGGCCTATTACCACATGGCAACGTTCTGCCTCTTCGTGTCGTCCTGCCTCTCCTCGTCGTCCTCGACATCATGAGCTGCTTTTAGTTGAATATTGTTCCTCATACTTCAGATTATCAAAGAAAGTGTGGTGAATAGGGGGAATTAAGCTCATTTCAGCTCTTGCAGGTTTTTCCACTTTGCAAACGTTATGGGTAACTGAGCACTGTACAGTGGATTCAGTGTAATCTGTGAGGGTGCCCCACGAAGTGGTTTGGAGAAGTCAGCTGCTGTATAAAATTCAACATCAAATCTTAAGATCTATGATGATTAGACATTCCTTTTTTACGCGAAACCATCTAATTGACCGCCAGGGAAATGAATTCTCTTTGATATCTCCTGGAACAGATGACTTGGTCAAGAGTTTCATGTTAGTGATAGCTACAAAATCTGCCCGATTCATTTTGGTGCCTGTTAATTGTTTGCTGGACCTTTTAACGACGTGCCTCGTGATGGCTGGGTGTTGTGTGCTGTCCTTAGGTTAGTTAGGTTTAACTAGTTCTAAGTTCTAGGGGACTTATGACCACAGCAGTTGAGTCCCATAGCGCTCAGAGCCATTTTAACGACGTGTGCCCAATCCTGAGGCATGTACGCATGAGTTTCATTCCTCTCAATAAGACCAAAATCTTGACCACACACGTTGAACGTGTACCCAGGTTCTAAGAGTTTGTGATGGACTGTTTCAATATGTGTGTGAGAAACGATATGCATCCGGTATTTGACAATACTTACATTAAGATTTTGTCCAGAACTACAATTTGAATGAGCTATGATGTGCTTAACGTCACAATCCAACGATTTTACAAATTTCAACAAACAAAAACCGATTTCCTGTGAACCTCTATGAGCAGTGCTTTCATCCCACATATACATGTTGGCCTTGCCAGACACTATGTTGTGAATGCCAAGATGACGAAGGCAGTACACTTTCTTTGTAGAAAGGCGTGGACATGACAAAGTTTTCTGTAAATCAAAACACAGCACCACAATATTATTCTGGTTTGATGTTCTTTCTTTGTCAGATTTCTTTTCTTGTCGTGTACGTTTAGCCTTGCGGTGATGGAGCATCTGTTCTCACTGCACTTCTTTTGCTTGATCACTATTAGAGTCACAGCTGCGTAACAAATTGTTATACTTGTCACATTTATTGCATGCATCAGTACTAAGATGGTGAAAATCCAAATTAAAATGGGTGTTGAAAACATGTCGGTATGTCCATCCCTTCACACTGTCTTCATTTCTTTCCACACACACATCTCTGTAAAGTTGGTGCATTATAGAAATATTGAGGCTTTCAGGGAGGTATTTTTTGTTACGGTTCTGAATCCTGCTGTAATGTGAGACGTAAGTGGGGAAATGACTGAATATGTTGTTCAACAACCTGTAGTTTAGCAGCAGGTATTTTATTTGATGGTGCACTTTGCCCCCTCTGGTCCTTCGGTGATACTTTGCTGATGGATATATTGGACACAACTCTACTGAAGTGAACATTTGATATATCAAATGTCTTTAGAAGAAACTCTTTACAAATGCATACACCATTACGTTTTATAACAGTACTAAGTTTCCCTTTTGTGACATTTCCCCTTCTTCGCTTTGGTTCTTTCAGTTCAACACAGCCTCCAAGAAAAGCAGTTTGTAAATTCCATGATCCAAGTGTCCAATATGCAGTAAATAGCTCTTCACGCTTTCTATCTGAAAAATTGCTGTTAGCTACACTGATATCGACAAATGTGATTGAATGGTCTTACACATTTCGCTTGATGTTCTATTCCTCTGTGTCCAACATAGGATTTCCCAGTATTTAAAAAAAAATGGTTCAAATGGCTCTGAGCACTATGGGACTCAACTGCTGTGGTCATAAGTCCCCTAGAACTTAGAACTACTTAAACCTAACTAACATAAGGACAGCACACAACACCCAGCCATCACGAGGCAGAGAAAATCCCTGACCCCGCCGGGAATCGAACCCGGGAACCCGGGCGTGGGAAGCGAGAACGCTACCGCACGACCACGAGATGCGGGCCCCAGTATTTCGCAGCCATTTTGCGATCTCACACGTATGGTTAGCTGGACTTTGTAAGCGTTTTCTTCCCCTTCTATCAGAATTCTCATCAGTTGGTGAAGTACCATTAGCAGAAGATGAGGTTTCGTCTTCTGAAACAGAAGGTTCTGCTGACAAAATACCTCTAGAATCCACAATATCTGCAGATTGAAATGATGATTATTTTACTAGTGATTCATCATCACTATGTCCGCCCCCGGTAGCTGAGTTGACAGCGCGACTGAATGTCAATCCTAAGGGCCCGGGTTCGATTCCCGACTGGGTCGGAGGTTTTCTCCACTCAGGGACTGGGTGTTGTGTTGTCCTAATCATCATCACTTCATCCCCATCGACGCACAAGTCGCCGAAGTGGCATCCAATCGAAAGACTTGCACCCGGCGAACGGTCTACCCGACGGGACGCCCTAGTCACGCTGTAACACCACAGCTTTTATGCTGTATGGATTTATTTTTTTTTTGCTTTCATTTAATATTACATCGTTAAGAACCTGTAAATGTTTTTGTTTGAATCGATAACATAAAATTGTATACTCTTTTCTTTGTCAAGCCTTTGATGTCGTGATTTGATTCTATGCAAAGTAGTGTATCTGTAATTTAAAATTCTTTGCCCCATTTGGAGGGAACAAAACTTACTGTATATAATTGTAATTTTGTGTGAATAATTTTTTGTAGAAGTGCCAATATGTGATAATGTTCTGTCTTATTTAATGTATTTGATTGCTGTTATGTAAACTGCTGATCCTCACTTAGGGCTCTTAGTTATTCTGTATGTAAACGGTGTAGTGGTTCCCCTCGGGAACGGAACTGTGTAGCGCGCGCAAATTGTGGTTGGCCTAGGTGAAAAAGTCGTGAACAAGCTACGAGTCGGAGGCGAGCTACGAGTCGGGGACGAGCCAGCAGTCAGATGAGCTACGAGTCCGTGCACTGCTGTGTAAAAGTTGCATAATGCTGGTTTCGAGAGAGGCTTTTCTGTTATTTTCCAATGCCTCGGATGGATGGATAAATAGCTGGGCTATTCTGGAATTTGTATCTATCATCGCCACCAAGAAATGACAGAGTCCAGCAATTCTGCCTGCAATTCCACCTACCAATATGCAGTTGCCACCACATTGCGCAATCATTGCAACGTAACACGCTAATGATGTACAGTGAAGGATCAGCTTAATGGATGTGTTATTGTGCTCAAATATAAGGTAATTTATATCTGAATTTATGTACCTACCTTGACTTTTCTCCTCATCATAACACCTCTCAGGGTCCTCTCCGTTTGAACTAAAGTGATTACCGAGTGTCCTTATTGAAAGTACGTTAAAACTCAGTTTGCTAATTAATGCCTATTGGACAGAGTAAAGTTAAAGTTAATGTGGCAAGAGAGTGAGTTAAAGTTAATGATGCTTGCCGAAATAATTTTCCTAGTAAAACTGATTATTAATGTGTTGTTGCCAAATTCAAATTAAAATTGCTCAAGACTGAGGCTTATAACGTTTTGCTTAGTAAATGATCACATTACTACCTGTTGTTAATCGTAGAAAGTGAGTCAGTATCTTACAGTAATATTAATTTTATGTCTCATGGTAGTAAAAGTGGAAAATTGCCTAGTAGGAAATTATATACTCATGATTACTAAGTGTTTGTCTCTCTTGTGTGCATATTAACTGTATAAAGACCACTCAGTTTGTGTAAGCCCGGAAAATGATAGTGTTTTTCTGTACGTGTTATAATTTTGAAAATAGTTTTTTGTGCTGCTCCAGTTGTTAGATTCAATCTTAAAACATATGTGTATCAGAGTTCATTGCACTCGCGTGTGGCCAAGTCTAGGTTGTGTTTGTCCGTTATAGTTAGTTATACCTATTTTCTTGAACGAGAGTGTTAATCATTCTCTTGCCTAGTTAGGCTGGCGGCCGTTTTCTTTATCCGTTGAACAGTGTAGATAGGCAAAATTTTGTTTGGTACTGTTCAAATATTTACGTAATTCTGACTTTCATTTCCGATAAGCCACTTCCGTTAGGTACAACACGGTCAACTTAACAAAATTCCTCCCAGAGGGTAACACTGCTCTGCTGCTTTGTACCATAATTGCTATAACAAAATAGTTTTATTTCAAAACCTGTTTCCAGCTTTAAGGTTATGGTACAATAGTAGCAGACGGGTAGTGTTATAACACGACATTTACAACATCACTATCACTACGAGCACAGTCCGATGGCGGGAAGTCGCTATCATCGCCCGGTATTTACGAAGAATCGGAACTGGACTCGTCTACAACAAAACAAACACCATTGCGTCACTTTCGTCTTGTTTTTAATCACACTATAACTCATGTAATCTGACAGTTTAGCTTAAATCACAAGCTGATACAACTTTCACTACTTCCTAAGAAAAGTGTGATTTTTCCGTATAACTACACACTATTTTAGGGGAAGTACGCGTTTCCTTAACTGGATACGCAGATGTACATCACGAAACATTGTCCAAAATCGAGTCATAACCTCACACATTACCACACAAAACAAACTTGCAACATTGTACCGATTTTCCTATACATTCACAATCTATTTAGCAAATAAGTTCACTCTATAAGACACCAACTTCGTATAATTAAATCAACAGTAACTCACCTTGGTTCACTATGGCAAATACATGCACGAACAGGAACAAGGAGCAACGAAACGAACGTAAACAATGCACTTGTATTACTTTTCCTTGGAGACAAAGCCGGCCGTGGTGGCTGTGCGGTTCTAGGCGCTGCAGTCCGGAACCGCGGGATTGCTACGGTCGCAGGTTCGAATCCTGCCTCGGGCATGGATGTGTGTGATGTCCTTAGGTTAGTTAGGTTTAAGTAGTTCTAAGTTCTAGGGGACTGATGACCTAAGATGTTAAGTCCCATAGTGCTCAGAGCCATTTGAACCTTGGAGCCAAAACCTCAGAGCCAAAGTAGTACATGTATTCGGACACCAGAGCGCAGGTATGAACGGAGCGTCACGTATATTACTTTTACTCACACCAGAATTAGTGTTCTAGAACATATATGTGTACTTATCTCATTTTCTTAAAAAACGTCACTTATACCACTTTGCTTCTGACCCCCTAATTTGACTCCACATTAAAAGTAACACGCACACAGATGTTAAGTTGAAACACAGTTACTTGGATTGCTGGCGTCTGAATCTCGACGCATGGAACATTATACAAAGTGAAAACTGGGTCAATACATGTAAGGTATAATTTCTTTTTGTACAAAAATTTTCGTATCTCATAGATGAGAATCCCCATATAGCTTAGTGAAAACTATTCTCACTCAAATTAAGAGTCACGATCTGACCTTTGAAGTACACAATAGTGCGTGTATCTATCGTCCATGTAATATGACCACTAATGATGTACCTGAATCAGCTGTAGCAGTATTAAAAGACGCAACCGGAGGCAAAACCCAACGGCCAACAAATTACTAAGTGAAAACAAAGAACTTGCAAGGAATACTCATAAAATACCTAGAGGCCATAATGTTATTTAACAAACCAAAAAATTGACTTAGAGTCTCTCGAACATCAACTATTGGGTGGGCAAATACTAGGATGGTGTGCAATTGCGTCATTCTTTAAAACTCATAAAACCCATACAACTGTTTGTGACACGTAAATCTGTACAAGTACGTGCATACATTCACAAATACATATGTGATGGTTTGTTGGTGAACGGAAGACATATGCAAATAAACAACAATCGCAGTAGCATGTGTCACTGTGCATGTGTGATCGTTTATACATGTGAGAACAAGAACAGAATTAACACACACAAAATAGCATAGACTGATTCAATGACAAAACATGCTGGATCATTTTTGCATAATCAAAAGAAGAAACTTTCAAATGTCCATAGAAAAATGCAAAAAAAAAAAATGAAAAGAAAACAAACTTTTTACGCCTACCTGTGAGGTGCCAAGAAACATGATGTGCTTCACTGTAAGGTCCAGTGATGACACTGTACACCTACGTCGACATCATGTATTAACAGCGGCACAGGATACGAAGGCAGGCTGCACACGGATTGTCGTTGTGGAGAACGTTCAGTCAAAAGTTTGGTGGCAGATCGCGAATTGTGAAAGACATCTGAGTGGTTGCGTCTCGTACGGTAGCATCTGGGACGACTGTACATCATTTCTCAATTTTCAACTCTGGTGAAGCATGTTGGGCAAGAGGGCAGATTAATGATAAAGTTATTGAGGTAGTTGCCTTGTAGCAAAAATTGGATTTGCTTGCAGGATATCACGTTTAATCAGGCGAGCGAATGTTCTTCACTGCGCTCGATTACTGGTATTGTAACTCACTAGGAGAAAAAATTGTGGTGTTAACGTCTGGCAGTA
Source organism: Schistocerca nitens (assembly GCF_023898315.1). Classification (NCBI taxonomy): domain Eukaryota; kingdom Metazoa; phylum Arthropoda; class Insecta; order Orthoptera; family Acrididae; genus Schistocerca; species Schistocerca nitens. The sequence goes on from NC_064616.1 coordinate 44,545,941, forward strand.
CAAGGTATGTGGTGTCACCGCCAGACACCACACTTGCTAGGTGGTAGCCTTTAAATCGGCCGCGGTCCGTTAGTATACGTCGGACCCGCGTGTCGCCACTATCAGTGATTGTAGACCGAGCGCCGCCACACGGCAGGTCTAGAGAGATTTCCTAGCACTCGCCCCAGTTGTACAACCGACTTTGCTAGCGATGGTTCACTGACAAAATACGTTCTCATTTGCCGAGATGATAGTTAGCATAGCCTTCAGCTACGTCATTTGCTACGACCTAGCAAGGCGCCATTATCAGTTGCTATTGATATTGTAAAGAATGTACAGACAAGAGCTACGTTCAACATTAATGGATTAAAGTTAAGTATTCCACCAAGTACCACCTTTTTTTCTAAAGTCTAAATTCCTTGTCCTGTTCCAGACCTCACGCCAGCCTGTGTGAGCTTAAACGCGTGCCTTTCGGCTTCCTCCAAACTCCGTGGATTGGCTCCTGCCAAGGCATGCCGGGAATTAAGACGGGCTTCTCTTCCGAGAACAGATCTGATGACATAGCTGCGTGCTTCGTCATTGTGCGTGACGAGTGATACGCTCTTTGTGCTCGAAAGACGACAGAAACGAACTTCTACAGTTCGTTGGTTTGAGAGAACCTCAGTTGTCCCAAAGTAAGTATTTGGTGACATTTAGGAGTATCTGTTGACTAGCCGGAAGCAGCCGATTGTCCTTTACCCACCGCTCTGTGCGTCAGTTGCCCTCTTCATTCAGCTTGCGCAGCTGAGGGAACCCGTCGCCGAGCGCGCCGTTGTGGCGTTGTAATTCGTACATTCCTGTTCTGTCAGCCCCGTAGCGGCGCCCATTGAGCTGCATAACTGGCGCCAGTGTTTGTTACACGTCCCGCTTCGCGCGTGTGTCCTCGTGCAGCCGTATGCTCTCTCTGCACACTAACAGTAACTCGATTACCAAACGTCCCGGTAATGGCGTACAAACAATGAACAGCACAATCTCTTGCATCTTACAGGCCCTACATAGCACCTCCCTCAGATTTAAAAAGAGGGCCCAGTGTGAAACGGTACAGTAGCTTCCGCTCTATAAGCAGCAGGTTTCGCTGCTCGCTCGCACCGGGAAATACAAAAAGAGGCTGCTCCGCAGCCAATTTTATTACACGACGCGGCCGGCCGCGGGTGCAACAGAACCCATGTGGACGGGTGGAAAGAAATGTGTCAGGCTTCATAATACGTATTTATATGTGTCGTGTATTATGCATTTCTTGTAAGTGAATGTGAATCTGAACATGAACTTTCCTAATCCTCCTCACACCTTTCCGTAAAGCGTGGCCAAATCTTTGTTGGGAAGTAGTTCTGTAGTATAGTAGTGCCAACCTTACTCCTGGGTAGGGGATCAGAGAGACAGCACAGGCAGGTAAAGTCAAAGACTTTCCAATGTCACAAGATTTGGGGTGGAGAGGTCGGTCACAGCCAAGTGGTTCGACGACCCCCTCCACCGGGGCCCAGGAAGACCTCCGGGTGCCCGCCATATTCTAGGAGTGTTACAGAAGACGGGTAGTGAGCAGACGTGCCTTCAGTGCGTCTGTCTCAATGTTCACGCATGGAAGAGAGGTATTTGAATATTTGTACTAATTCTTTTATTTCCAGCTTCGGATTGTGTAATGAAATGAATGTTCTCGTTTAATTTCAGAAATTTGACCCCCTGTGTTAATGTATCTGGTCCCCAGTTTGTCTGTTATCCTCCTCACGTAGTGGATGTCCTATGTAAAATATTGGGAGGCTTTGGTGGTATACATTTGGCCAATGAAATTCCGTCTTGCCCGTAGAAAAGTGCGTGCAGATTGGTATATAATATACCCGAGCTATAAGTTGTAAAATTGTTATATCTGTAAACTGGAACAATTGCTGCAATCGCTGTAAAATCGAGTGATAATATTTAAAATAAATACGTAATCAATTGTCATCAACCTTTAACATACCTTAAAAATCACAAAGAAGTCAAGTTAAAGTAATTCATTTAAAATAAAAGATATAGAATGCAGGGACCCACACATCAGTGTGTGAGCCCTCCAGCCCTTGCCTAGTACCGTACAGAAAGGACACGCTCTCCAGGTAGCGCTCTCAAGCTCCCCTCCCCAGTTATCCGTTGCGCAATTTTGATTCAGGGCTTGATGACATCAACTTTCATCTGGCGTCCCTAGGCTAGGAGGTTAGACGGTAAACTTTCAAGTGGACAGCCCGTAGACAACGGAACTCAGATCAAGCACGAAAACAGGAAGAAAGTGTACTGAACTATGAAAAAAAGCAAAATAGATACAGTGAATGATCCAAGGACAGCAAGTCCAATATAGGAGAGCATCACAGGGCAATGGCATCGTGGTTGTCACGCTGTTGGTCTGCCAAGCGGGCGTGCCCCAATTTTTTTTTCGTTGTTCGCTGTATTCAAATTTGTGTCTGTGTCGTCGTGTAACGTCAACCTGCAATAGTGAAGTCTTAAGGAAATGATGAAAATATAATAGTTCGTCGCATAAGCTGCAACAAATTAACGCAACAGCTTCACAATCACACAGTTCCTCTGTGCTCTGTCGAAACGTATGTTCTTAACGTTTTCGAAGCTAAGTTCCGTTTTGGAAGTTTGCACTCCTGAATTCCTTTCCTGTAACATAGTTCATACCGTTTATTTGTTGTTTTCATTTCTGTGAGACGTCCATATGGTTTATCTCCTGCTGTCACTATTCATCACGTTTACTTGCGACGGTAACGTATTATTTCCACATGACTCATATTCTGTAACCAATATATAGTACTACAACTGCCAAGACTACAGAAAGAGAACAAACATTTCAATGACCGAACGGACAGTTCATAATGATGTGAAAAAATAAATATTAACGACACAAACGGGTTTTGAACCCAGCTCGTCCGCTTTATGGTTCAACACTGTGACCACCTTTTTTTTTCATTTTGTTCGTTGTAGTTGGTCATAACGGACGTTATATGACATCCGTTGAAGTTCGTTGTTGATCCCTTCACTCAGTTTTCTTAATACAGAGACCAGCCATCTCACAGACAGAACACGCTGAGCTACCGTGCCGACGTTAACTACAATGACCCGGCTGTACATTTCTGCTCAATATTACACTTGTTAAGCTTGGCCGCTCAGGGTTTTTATTTTGCTTTGTCACAGTTTAGTACACCTTCCTGTTTTCATCCTTGATCTGCCGCCAGTTTTTGATGGGCTATCCACTGGGCTGTCTTACCGCTAAATCTGTGGGGGGTGTGATTGGAAGTTTTCCTTGTAAGTAGTATCAAGGTACTCAAATTTTCCATCGCAAAATTACAGATTAACAAGCAACTATTTTTACAGAAGTTAAACTTTCAGATATCGAATTAATAAGAAAGTCGACTTCAAGTTTACGTAGTTGAGCTGAAGTCAAGTAAGAATTAACGATTTACAGGAGCTTTCTTGATCGATACAGTTTGAACAGAAAGGATAAAAAATGACATGACTTTTGAACACTGAACTGGCAAACAGTAATAATGTCCACAGATTCTGTGCATCAAGGAAAAATTAACGAAGAGAGAAAAAGAAATCGCACCTTCTACCATATATCCAGTCATCCACCTCCATGCTTTAACTGTGGCCACAGTACATGTTAATTTAGATTAGTATCTTAACACCCAGCTATGTTTACAGTATATTCATAAAATGCTGCTGTGCAACTATGAGCGCTCTGCAAACACCATGTCATGCAAGCGTAGATGAGACGATACCTATACTCCTTGCTTTCAGGCTGTTTTCTAATCGACTACTCATATTCTCATCCTTCTACTGGCACCTACTATTTGACCAAATTAAAAGATTTCGTCTTAATACACCCTTAAAGTCTTCGTCTGTCTCGTCCATTCTTCCGACATCTCCATCTTTCCACCCTCTGGCCACCGCTTCTGTAATATGTCTTTTGTATGTGCGCAATGTGCATTTACACATTATCAATTCAACGATAAAATTCCCTCGTCAAAGACAATATCTCTTGGCAAAACACTAATGACCTCACATAAAAAACATTGTAAATCTCGCGCGGTTCTGGCGCTGCAGTCTGGAACCGCGAGGCTGCTACGGTCGCAGGTTCGAATCCTGCCTCGGGCATGGATGTGTGTGATGTCCTTAGGTTAGTTAGGTTTAACTAGTTCTAAGTTCTAGGGGACTAATGACCTCAGCAGTTGAGTCCCATAGTGCTCAGAGCCATTTGAACCATTTGAACCATTGTAAATCTCTCCTGAAAAAGAACATTAGCTGTTAGTCATACACAGCCCTATGTGTGTGCTGTTGTAGACAGCTGATCCGTTCCATCACGTCCTTGTCTTGTGGATGATTGCTGTCGGAATCTTCAGCGTTAGGATGTGGTTATGCTGGGGTCATTCTTTTATGCTTTATGACTGGTGAATAATGTAGGCTGTTTAGATCCCTTGACTCCAAAACTTCTGAAACAGAGCTTGGGGACAGATCTTAGCCATATACAGGGTACACGTAGTGCGCTATCAGCATCACTTCAGTCACTATCAACAAAATCATTAAGGCCATGAGCTAATATCTGACGTAATGGAAAGCGGTAGTGGACGTCCATCTACTAACACCTTGCAGTACGGTCTGCTATCCTCGGTATGGATACAGAAATGTATCCTGTAGAAAGCGTCCCTAACCCTTCATCTGTAAGAGCTTGGCGGTTCTGACGCGCTCCGGTGTGAACGACAATTAAATACAAAAATTTGTTCTACATACTACCTTCAATTCGTCGTAGAGGTCGGTGCCTCTTTATCGCACGGACACACTAATGAATCACCTCAAAATTTAATCGAAAATCGTGTCCACCCTTGATCTCCTGTCACTCACCTACATCGAAATTGATATAGGATCCACTCTTCCTGAACCTCTATTTGCAGAATTTGAGTTATCTTCACTTTATAATACATCTCACTGTAGTGCAGGAAGAAAATACTTCGCGTTACTCAACTTCAAAAACTTGGGTGGCTGTTGCTTGTACGTCATCCCTAAAAAACCATCATTTAGCAACATGCTTAATAACGTACGATTTAAACATCAGGCTCTATCTAATGTTCACCTTACTTTACCGCAGAAATTGCATCATTCTTCCTCAAGAGGACAGCCTCCTTACTTCTTTCGTGGCCTAAATATTGGTTATACCTCCCAGGATACCTCTGATTGTAACATACCCAAATTATATCAACACGACCAATCTGAAGAACCTATCACAATTAACAAAAACGTAATGGCAAGACAGAAAAATGGCACAAAAAATACTCTGACAGAAAATCAATAAGAGCATCTTACACATAACAATGAACAAAAGTCTCCGACTATTCATCCTTCCAAAAATCTACATAATCATGTGTTAAAAACTTAAGACATAAAAAAGTCACTCAATAAAAACTTTAAAATATTTTCCCTTAACAAAACACAGTCTAATTACATGACAACTTTTTGATCGTCTTCCACGGGCTAGACTGTAGGAATCGGTCCCGTGAACGATTCCCGTTATTGCGTGTTTCTAGTTAATGGGGGTAGCTTACGTTGCGGGTCAGGTGATCTCAAACTCAAATATGTGGGCACGCAGTCTGTCTCTCATTCTAGTTATCCTGAAAATTGTCGTCCACAAATTGTGGTCGTTGCTGTTGTTTCCACTGTTATGATTCTCGTCGTCAGTTGTTACGATGACAGGTGTCCAATGCTAAAAACAAACATATATTCCAGGTTTGGCAGTGAAGTCGGTAAGGAGCTGTCTGCATAGTCTGTACCTGCAACGACTGAAATAATTAGTAGTCATTTGTAAAAATTAATATATATTGTACTTAACTTGTGTTACAGGCTTCTTCATATGCTGCATGCATATAATTACAAACATATCTAGAGAGGCATTACTTATGCCCTACTAGACTAAGCGCTTTGTTAGAGGTTGCTTCCTATCAGCTGAAGGCTGTGCTACATTCCTAGTTGACGTCCCGAGCAAGACTGGATGAGAGCTCGCTAGATACTTGTCACAAGCCTCGGAGCGGCTCTAGTCCCGACTCGCGGGTCCAGCGATATCTATTACGGACCGCGGTCGACATCTGCATCAAAAAAAAAAAAAAAAAAAAAAAATGGTTCAAATGGCTCTGAGCACTATGGGACTTAACTTCTAAGGTCATCAGTCCCCTAGAACTTAGAACAACTTAAACCTAACTAACCTAAGGACATCACACACATCCATGCCCAAGGCAGGATTCGAACCTGCGACCGTAGCAGCCGCGCGGTTCCAGACTGTAGCGCCTTTAACCGCTTGGCCACCACGGCCGGCCATCTGCATCCCCTAACAAGTGTGGTATCGAACGTTGATACCACATTCCTCCACCGCAAATCTCCGAACGGCCATTGAGTATGGCTTACGACCGCCGGGTGGAGGACCCCATGCTCACGTAGTTGAGGAGGTGTGGAGCCTGACTGCGGGTGAGGCATGCCCACCCGCTCCCTGACATTCGGACGGAGGGGAGACGGGAAACGCCTGGAAACCTGCTCCAGGGTGCACGTCAACATGATGTGTCTGCGCTTCAACAACACTGGAAGGAGCCGAATGGTCGACCTCCATCGGGTCGGGACACCCGACCGGCAACAATGACTGGAAACCAAGTAGTGCAGACTGTTCTACGGCGGTGGACAGCGTTGTAACCGGAATGTCAGTGTGCCCTATCACAGTCGGAGGCACCTGGTCCGTACGGTCGTCAGGTGCCGCAGCGATGCTGGCAATGCGGGCGACTCCGGCGCGAGACACGGCGTCCGCGCTGGCGCGCCGTCGCGTGGCACCCAGGGACGAGGAGAGCAAGGAGGCAGCCCCGACGGCGCCGACACTGGAAACACAGGGCAAGCGGCAGAGACCCCACGACTGAAGAGGCGCATCTGATTCTGATGCCAGCGCACCTAACCAGACGGACCTGATATGACGAACATAGCGCGGCCAAGATGGCGGGGAATGCGTCCTTTCAAGCACCGGCGATTGCCGCAGAAATGACGAAAATAGGCAATGTCATCTGGCAAGAATTAGTGGGTCTGCCGTGGCAAAGAAACTCGGTGGGGAGGGTGCAACAAATCCATCAGAGTTCGGTGAGGACGACCGTGCAACAATTCAGCCGGCGAAACACCGTCGCGGGGCTGAGATCAGTACGAAATAAAAACAAGAAATGAGCGTCTTCGCGAGAATGAGAGTCGCGCAGTTTAGACATCTGCGACTTAAACGTCCGTACGAATCTTTCAGCGGCTCCGTTCGGATGAGGAGAAAACGGTGCTGAAGTTAAATGCCGAATACAATTAGATTCCCAAAAGGTTTCGAACTCTGCAGACACAAATTGATGTCCATTGTCGGTGACAATGATCTGTGACAATCCTTTTATGCAAAAGATAAAAGACAAAGCTTTGACGGTAGCAGTTGATGTTGTTGATGACATGCGAACTACTAATGGAAAACCGCTAAAAGAATCAACAAGAATTAACCTTCGTTTGTCCCAAAAAGGAACAGCGAACTCCAAATGCAAGCGATTCCGTGTCAAAATTGCTTTAGGCCAAGAGAAAAATTTGTGCGGTGGTGCGGACTGGTTTTCGGCACACACAAAACAAGAAGAACAAATCTTGGTTATGTCAGCATCAATTCCAAACCAGGGAGAATGACGGCGAGCTAACTGTTTTGTCCGTACGATACACCAATGACCTTGGTGAGGAAGTCGTAGCACAGCTGGCTGCAACAACAACACGAGACTGATCGTTCTCGGTGCGGAGCAAGAGGCTACCACGTTGTACAAAAAGTCGATGTCGGTGCACAAAAAAACCAGGAACCAACGGATCTTCAATCCGATTTTTAGACAAAGGCCATTGCGTAGTGACATAACGCAAAACAACACTTAATACTGGGTCGTTAGCTGTTGCTGTGCCTATACGACGAAAGTCAACAGGAAAACTTTCTACAACATCATCATTTTGCACATCGATGAATATACAAGCCTGTTCGGAAGAGTCGAACAGCAGGTCTTCAGCTATTGGCAATCGGGATAATGCGCCGGCGTTACCGTGCTGGGCAGTAGGGCGATACAAGATGTCGTAACGGTACTGCGACAAAAATAGTGACCAACGAATAAATTTCACGGGCTTTGACGGGTGAAACAAAGACGTCAGAGGCTTATGGTCGGTGATAACTGTAAACTTGCGACCATATAAGAAGTCGTGGAATTTTGTAACTCCAAAAATCAAAGCGAGAGCTTCCTTCTCGATCTGCTAGTAGTTACGCTGAGCCGAGGACAGGATCTTCGATGCATATGCGATCGGGTGATCGCGCAAACCAAATTTGTGAGCAAGGACAGCTCCGATCCCGAAATCGAAAGCGTCAACCATAAGGACAAGAGGTTTTGCAGGATCGAAGGACGTAATACATGTGCTAGATAACAATGCAGATTTGAGCTACTGAAAGGCACGTTCGCATTCAGGCGACCAAATGAACGGAATGTTCTTTCGACACAATCGATGCAATGGTGCTGCAAAAGATGATGCGTTAGGCAAAAACTTATGATAATAATTGAACCTGCATAGAACTGATTGCAATTCTTTAACCGTCTTGGGTGCTGGTAGCTATGATATTGCTCTTGAATGATCCGGACTTACATGGATGCCTTGAGAGTTTATCACATGTCCCAGTAGGATAACTGTTCTCGAAAAAATGTACACTTCTCCTTATTGAGTCTAAGTCCATTTTCACGGAACACTTTAAACAGCTGCCTCAAATTTTGCAAATGTTCTTTCTGCGTAGAACCAGAAACTATTATGTCATCTAGGTAATTACAAACTGAAGAAATCGACGCACAAAGAGTCTGTAAGTACTGCTGAAATAGTGCCAGCGCAGAGGCACATCCGAACGGAAGCCTTTTAAATTTGTAGAGACCTAAATGCGTATTCACGACGAGAATCTTCTGGGATTCTTCATCCAAAGGAATCTGAAGAAAGGCATCTTGCAAATCTAACTCAGAAAAATATTTGCCTGGACACAATTTGTCAAACAAGTCTTTTGGACTGTTGCAACAAGTTGAGGATTGACGGTGGTTTTAAAATCCACGCACAGTCGCAATTTGCCTGATGGTTTCGTTAAGATAACCAACAGTGATGCCCATAGTGACGCTGTCACCGGTTCAATCACCCCTCGATCCTCAAGTGCATGCAATGTTTTAGCAACTTCGTCTCGAAGCCCGTGAGGCACTGTGCGAGCGAGGAAAAATTTAGGCTGTGCATTGTCCTTCAGTTCAATATGCACCTGAAAATTGTACACGCAACCTAAACCTGGCGAAAAAATGTCAGCAAACTCGTGACACTTCAGAAACACTGTTTGTGGGAACATTTTTAGTGACGGCTAGTACGTCATCGCGCACAGTTAAGGAGACTACATCAAATGAATCAAGACCAAAAATATTTACTGATGATCGTGAACACAGTACATGTAAAGAAACCACCTGAGTTTGTCCACGGTACGTCGCTGGTAAAACTACACAGTCCTAATACCGGGATACTTTGATCACTGTAGGTAGCTAACGTAACATTTGCGTTATGCAATGGAGGTGAACCGAGCCATTCGTAAGTTTTACGATTCATTAGTGAAACAGACGCTCCAGTGTCAATCTGAAAAGGAATAGTATGATTCTGAATGTGCAAGTCGATAACAAGTTTGTTCTGCCGTCGGTGAAAAATGTCATTCTGAGAAGCAATGTTCACTAACAAATGTTGACGGGCAGATCGGGCGTGGCCAGACTTCTTTCTTTGGCGTGCCCTGGCATCACAACCAAAACTGTCACAATCGGGCAAAGTCAAAGGTACTGGAGGCGAATTTACAACATTTATTTCGACTGCATGTGGCTCGTTGTGATACGAAGTCTTATTGCAGTAACAGTTCCGTCGTAAGCTACTTTGTCCGGAAACGTGATACTGTTTCTCAGAGTCCCGTCTTTTTAAGCACACTGCCTGGACATGTCCCAATTTGTTGCAAAAATGGCACACGACCATGCGCGATGGGAAATTCTGGCGCGAATGCTCGGACTTTTTACAGTGCGGGTATGATCGCAACGCGGGCGGCTGCGGCAGGCGCGTAACAGGTGTCCTTTTCCTGGAAGTGAATTGGGCCTGCATGCGCCGAGCCGGCACAGCTGCACTTGTATATGATGTGCGCGCAGCTGGCTTGCTAACCTGACAGGCAGTGGGAGGCGATTCGACAGAATTTGCAGCGAAGTCCAAAGTGTCCTGTCTGTCCAAAATGTCCAACACTTGTTCTAAGATGGGGTTGGATAATTTAAGAAATTGCTCTCTAATATGTGTGTGTGACACGTTTTGCGCAATAGCGTCCCGTAGCATGATATCAGAATATGGTATTCCACAATAACATGAAAATTCACAGTCGCGAGTGAGGCCCTGCAAAGTTGCTACCCACTCATGGTAATTCTGCTGAGGTGTAGGTTTTGTGCGTAAAAATGCGTACCTTTTTGTCACAATGTCTATATTGTCCTTGTAATAATCGGTCAATGCTTTAACAAGTTCTTCGTAACTGTGCTGCTCTGGCGAACTTCTCTGGAATAGTTTGGGGAGGATGCGGTACGAGGCCACGCCAACACAAGATAAAAGCGCGTGCAGCCTCGTTTTACCTTTAACATTGTAGGCAGCCGGATGGTGTGAAAACTGCGCCTGCCACTCCTGCCAGCGCTCTACGCTGGCGTCGAAGGCGCGAAATGGCTGTGCTGTGGCCCGCTCGCTGTACAGTCAGCTCCTGTGCAGCCACTACCAAGGGGAGGCCACGACGTTTGGAACGCGGATTTACTGCATACTTCGTACACTCGTAGTACTCCATGAGGACAACAAAGTGTGTAAGCAGTAGCCCGTAAGGGACCGATGACCTTTGTAGTTTGGTCCCTTTAATCCTCGAACCAACCAGTAGCCCGTACTTCTCAACCGTTACTGAGAAAATCGCAAGATAATTTCGTTCGTCAAATATATATCTGTGCGTAGCATTTTAACCATGAAGCGGCGGCAACCGAGTGGTGGCGGCACGGTAGCTCAGCAGTTCCGTTTCAGCCGCGCTCGCGAGTGGCCGCTGTTAACTGTTGCGCTGCACTTCAGTGTTTACATGGCTGTACTTGCGCTTCGCCGAGTGCCGTCCGTCCGTTAATCTCCGTGTTCGTTCCTGTTCCTTGTGATCTGATCGCTCTTTCTGGTCTTGCCGCTACTACTTGGAATTTCGGTTGTTTAACCGAAATTGCTTCGCTGGATTAACCATGGCTACAAACCTCAGGAAGAATACTCTGGTATTTGCTTTTGACAAGGAATCCCGTCCTGTTCAGCCGACATCCCTGGAAATAGATGACTGGATTACACAGGTAATTGGTCTAAATTCTGAAACCGTTCATACCTGGCAACTGGATCAGGAAAAATACTGTGTTTTTGTCAAGTTAATCAGTGCTTCGACTGTTGATAAAGTGTTACGAAAGTGGGGCTATGAAGTAGATTTTGTGCATAGAAATGGTTATAAAAGTAAGGTTTCCATCTATAGAGCGGACATTCATTACAAGACCGTTCGTGTCTTGAATCTTCCCATTGAAATTGAAAATGATAAGATTAAGGAAGCTCTTTCAAACTACGGAGACGTTAAATCAATTGCAAATGAAAGATGGTCGCCTCGCTTTAAACTGCAGTGTTTTAACGGGGTCCGCTGTGTAGAGATGGACGTTAAGACGAATATTCCATCTCACTTAACTGTTTGTGGGTATAAGGCACAAATTGTTTATACAGGTCAGGAAGCTACATGTCATATATGTAACGAAACCGGCCACTTCAGACAGGAATGCCCGCGGCGAACTGTTGTTCTTAAAAGTAATTTGATACAGCGTCAGAAGCTTACCTTAAATGATCTGTTACCAAAGAATAGCCCGGAACAACTGGTTGAGGATGTTAACGCAGCGGGCCAAGCTGATGTCTCCCTTCACGATAACAGTCAATTTCCCCCGTTAACAACAAAAGGAACCCCTGTTGCCACTACTCGTGAAACTGAAACGCAACCGAAAAAACGACCTCTGGAAATAACTGATAGTTGTTCAGAGGACGAGCTGTCTTGTCCCACTCCCTCACTTCGCAAGCAAAAACAGTGCGATGAGGAGGCAGAGGAACCTGAAGGCAAAATGCGAATGGAAACTAATGAACAGAAAGATAATACACATACGGTACCAGAAGATGAAGGGGGTATAAGCAGCATTAATTTGCAAGAAACATCAGGTGCAGTAGCCGATTGCAAAGATCAGAATCTATCTGTTAATAAACAGATTCAGGGAGAGGTTGCAAAACTGCAGTCTCCACTTGTTTCCCTCGATCAGAAAGTGAGTGAAATTAATAAAGAAAGAGGAAGTGGTGGCCAAACTGAAATCACGGTCAACACCTCAGGGCAGGCGCCGGCAACCGAAATTGCGAAAGCGTCTGCTGCTGCCCCAGATAAGCCGCGAAGTAAAATACCGACACAACCAAATGAGAATGTAGTTCGTAACCAAGGGAAGGGAAAATCCGGTAGGGGCGACCCAAGCCCAAAGAATGTTCAGTCCGAAACGGTCGTACACGAATCACTGGAGGAAAAATCAGAAAGTTTACCAGGAAATCAGTCTGCTTGCGTTACAAGAGAAAACATTAGAAGCAGAAAAAAACGGGACAGTAACTAATAAACTGACTGAAGTGTTATTCCATGTTCAGCCTTCCGAGAAAGCTGTTACAGCTTAACTGAACCCTGAACCACATGAAACTATATTAGTTCATCAAAACAACTACATAGTGACAGCACAATGACGCAATCTTATTCTGTTACCACTATAAACATAAATAAAATCACGACCGGTTTGAAATTATTGGCCCTTAAGGAATTTTTGTACGAATCCGCGACTGATATTGCCCTGTTACAAGAAGTTCTAATTTCGGATTTGGTAATCCCCGGTTTTGTCAGTTACATAAATGTGTCTACCGAAACAAGTGTTGGAACAGCTATTTTGGTGAGGGAAGGGATTGCAGTAAGCGAGGTGGAACGACTGGAATCCGGAAGAGGAATAGGACTAAATATCTATGATGTGACTATCGTCAACTTGTATGCCCCTTCAGGAAGTTCTCATCGAGCTGACAGGGCACGTTTCTTCAAAGATGACCTGATATACTTGTTAAGGAAATCGCCAAGACAGTTATTACTTGGAGGTGATTTTAATTGTGTTTTAAATCGAAAAGATCAGTTACCTAATTTTAATTTCTCAAGTGAACTAAAACAACTAGTTACTGGTTTAGAATTAAAGGATGTATGGGAAATCAAATACCCCTCCAGTGTTGAGTTCACTTATGTCACGGCAATATCACGCAGCAGGATTGATAGACTATATATTTCTAAAAATCTTGAAACTTCCGTGACAAAAGTAGAAACCATTCCTACGTACTTTTCAGACCATTCAAGTGTCTTAGCTTGCATAAATCTAACAAGACAGCCGGTTCGCCGATTCAAGAATCAGTGGAATTTGAACACTTCCTTGTTAGTAAATCATGATTTAGAAGATCTGATTAAAGAAACATGGGCAATATGCCTGCGAGCCCGTAGTAGATATGCCACTGCTATTGACTGGTGGGTTAAAATGGCAAAGCCAAAGTTGAGGAAAGTTCTTATTCAATACAGTGCCCAGAGCGCAAGGGAAATTAAATGCACTATAGAGTATTACTATTCCGTTTTGAGAGATCTATATGATCAAGTCTCAGCAGGTTCCTCACTTCGGATAGCAGACATCAAAAAAGTCAAAGCCAAGTTACTTAATATCAAGAGAAGTCAAATGGAAGGGTTGAAAATAAAATCGAAGGCAAATTCGGTGTCAGAAGATGAAACTACTTCCCTATATCATTTAGTGAAGCATACGAAAAACGGGAGAAGGACTTTTATTGATGAAATTCGAACAAAACACGGTACGATTCTCAGAACCCAGCAGGATATCATGGACGAGATTTATCGCTATTATTGCGAGCTATATTCTGTACATCAAAGTAGAGATGCTTCCTTGGAAGAATTCCTTGACATCCTAGCCCCACAGCTGACAGATGATGACAACGAAAATTTTCTCGAGGTTGTCACTGAAGAAGACGTGTATGAGACTCTGTGCGCCTCGCCACCAAAAAAATCCCCAGGACCGGATGGTCTGCCAGCAGAGTTTTACATCCGTTGCTGGCCAATAGTAGGTGCAAAAATCACGGACATTGTAAATGAGGTTATTCAGGGGAAAATGATTCCGGCTGAGTTTAAGGAGAGTAAAATTGTATTGGTGCCAAAAAATAATGGAAACAAAGATTTAAATAATTTTCGTCCAATTTCACTGCTGAATTCTGACTATAAATTAATAGCTAGAATAATAAACAAGAGAATTTCATGCCTTACAGATAAAATTATTAGTCAACATCAGAACTGTGCACAAGGCAGAACCATTTTCCAAAATCTAGCGGAATTCAGGGATATCATTGCAATAACTTCTGTAACAAACATAAAGTGTGCTTTATTGTTTTTAGACTTTTATAAAGCGTTCGATGTAGTAAATCATGAATATCTTCTACAGACATTGAAGAAAATAGGTTTCAACGATAGGGTCATACAGTTGATTAAGAACATAGCAACTGGAATAAATGCTAAAATAGCGGTGAATTGTCAACAATCCAGGCCGATGAAAATACAACGAGGTGTTCCTCAAGGAAGTCCTCTGTCCATGTCGCTCTTTGCCATTTCGCTGGACCCTTTCCTCCGACATGTCCATGCAACATTAAAAGGCTTAACATTATCAGGAAATAAAACAGTTATAAGAGCCTATGCTGACGATATAGGGGTCATTATAAGGAATAATGACGAGGTAACCACGCTAGCAACGGTGATTGATTCGTACTGTAGAGCATCTGGAGCCAATGCAAACGAAAAAAAAAGTAAGATGTTAAATCTCAGAGGTTTTGATAATATCAACGTCGAGTGGGCAAAAATTGTCCGACAACATAAAACACTTGGGATCACCCTGACAGCATGTCCTATGAAAATGACGGCTTTAAATTGGAAAGTTGCAGCAGATAAAGTGCAAGGAGCCATTGTAGAGAATTTAACTCGATATATGAACCAAGTTCAAAGAACACAGTATATCAACTCATGCATCCTTGCTAAGGCTTATTATACTGCCCAGCTGTTTCCAATACCGAGAATGATAGCGAGGAGAATAATGTCCAAAATCACCAACTTTTTGTGGAGAGGTGAAGTGTTCAGAGTACCTGCTAAAGTAGCCACTTTAGATCCTAAAAATGGTGGACTAGGATTAACTGATATAACGGATAAAGCCTCTGCTCTTTTTATCAAAAGGCAAGTTAATTTAATAAGAGACTCGCGAGAAAGCATAACCAGCCAACTTTTCGAGATCATTAACCCTCCAAGCCTGCTTCCCCCGATTGACGTGCAGAATATCAACAGTCGCTTACAGCACGTGAGGATTTTCTATGTTGAGTTTAGTTATGTCAGTGTCGAACTCAGGCAGTCACGACACTTAACATCGAGAGCCATAATGCGGGAACGAAAGAAAAGCGAAGGAAGAAACAAAATAGAACGACAGTTTCCAAACATTGAGTGGACTGAGATTTGGAAAAACATTAGTTCTAATGTGCTCACGTCTAACATAAAAACGGCATGGTACAAGACAGTTAACAACATAGTTAGCACCAATGAAAGACTGCACGCAATCGGACTCTGTGAAACAAATTTATGTCAACAATGCCATCTAGTTGACACAGTAATTCACAGATTTACTTGCAGTGGTCACATGAATAGTTGGAAGTGGGTCCGAGAGCAAATAGCTCTGATTACAAGAACATCCCCTGAGTATATATCGCTGTCATTGATACACAGGCCTGACGCACGCTATTTCCCAGAAGCAAAAAATAACGCTGTGCACTGGTTGCTGGGAAATTTCGTTAACTACGTCCTTAACAAATTAGGATCCGATAGCATCATAGAGTTCAAGGTACACATGCTGTGTGAGTTTCACAAAATTAGAAGCTATTCGAATCACAAGAAAAAGTTCGGTAATATGTTAAAAATTGTATTTGAAAGAATAGGCATTGGTTAAGATAAAAAAGAAGACTGTGATGACAGTGATGTATTGTAGTTACCTTAAGGATACTATTTACGATTTTACAGTATATTAATGATGTGTACTTTTTCTACTTCAGAGAGTAGTTTTTGCAACTTATAAGCTAATGTACAGAACTTATGTGACATTGAGATTGAGTGTCGAAATAGTGTCAAAACACAAAACATTAAAGGTACATTATTGGATTATACTAGAGAAAAAAAAAAAAAAAAAAAAAAAAGCGTGTTCGGTTAGAGCGTTAGCTTTCCTTTGTAATAAAGGAACTGAGCGAAAGGACCATCGAACAAACTGAACGGGTATCATCGGACGTCCGCCCTGAACAAATTCAACGAAGAATATAGAACAGAATTTTTTTTTAAGTGGTTGGCGTTCAAACCGCTGGATCGCTGGATCGAGTTCCGTTCGTCAGTTTTTTTTATTTTGAATGCAGTCATTTTCTTTACTATCTATAATACAATTGATATAATGGGAAAAATACGTGTAATCGGATGGACTTTTATTAAATTTACAATGTTATTTGGCAGTCTACTAATTTTTATTATCACAAATAATATAATATTCATAACTATCGACTAGTAAACGACCAAACGCATAAAGTGATACCGAAAATGTCCGATGACACCCGTTCAGTTTTTTCGTTCATCCGATCGCTCAGTTTTTTATTAGAATGGAAAACTAACGCTCTGACCGAACACGCTTTTTTTTTCGGGATCTCCTGCTTACATGGCAGACGCTCTATCCATTTTTTTTAATCTCATTTTGTTCGGTTTCGTTCGTTGTATCTGCTTGGGGCGGACGTCGAAAGACACCCGTTTCAGTTCGTTGTTGATCCATTAACTCAGTTTTTTTTATTACAGAGGGCAGCTAGCCCTCTGACGGAAAACGCTTTTTTTTTAAATCTCATTTTGTTCGTTTTCGTTCGTTGTATCTGCTCCGGGTGGACGTCGAAAGACAACCGTTTCAGTTCGTTGTTGATCCATTAACTCAGTTTTTCTTTTATTACAGAGGGCAGCTAGCCTTCTGACGAAACATCGCTTTTTTTTAATCTCATTTTGTTCGTTTTCGTTCGTTGTATCTGCTCGGGGCGGACGTCGAAAGACACCTATGTCAGTTCGTTGTTGATCCATTAACTCAGTTTTTTTTATTACAGAGGGCAGCTAGCCCTCTGACCAAACACGCTGAGTTACCGTGCCGGCTACACGCTGAGCTACCGTGCTGGCTAGACTGAGCTACCGTGCCGGCACCACTCGGCAGCAGTCGCTTTATGGTTAAAATGGCCACGCACAGAAATATATTTGACGACCGAAATTATCTTGCGATTTTCTCAGTAACGCTGGAGAAGTACGCGCTACTGCTTACACATTTTGTTGTCCTCATGGATTACTACGAGTTTACGAAGTTAGCAGTAAATCCGCGTTCCAAACGTCGTGGCCTCCCCTTGTACGTGAGGCACAGCTTGTAGTTGTCACTGGACGAGTTGTCCCAAAGCGTGCAGTAGTGCACTGGACTATTGATTCTGCAATCGTAGCAGTTCTGCCAGTATATTTTGTTCCCCTGGATTTGCTGTCACAAATAAATCAATGAATCACAATTGGGAGTAGGAAAAAATTTCATGCACACGTCATTCGTACAAATCGGAGAGAATGGGTAGCGCAGCCAGGTACATACTCTAGAAATATTGCAAACACAAATGAAATAAACGTCTTTTCCGATGTATCCACGAATCAGCTCTGCTGTCACTGCTCATCTTTCCTAAAAAAATTGGATCCCATCCTCGTCGCCATTTGTTATCATTCTCGTCGTCAGTTGTTACGATGACAGGTGGCCAATGCTAAATAGAAACATATATTGCAGGTTTGGCAGTGAAGTCGGTAAGGAGCTGGCTGCATAGTCTATATCTGCAACGACTGAAATAGTTAGTAGTCATTAGTAAAAATTAATATATGTTGTACTTAGCTTGTGTTACAGGCTTCTTCATATGCTTTATACATATAATTGTATTGCATTGTATGTTAACCGGGGACCTAGAAACAACGGAGAGGCTCCGTCCCCGCCGCAGCCGCAGTGGTCCACAACCCCACGACGACTACCGCAGTCCACTTCACCCCCCCGCCACCCACCGAACCCAGGGCTATTGTGCGGTTTGCCCCCCCCCCCCCCCCCCCCCCCCATCGCAGGGAACGTCTCACACCAGACGAGTAGTATAACCCCTATGTTTGCGTGGTAGAGTAATGGTGGTGTACGCATACGTGGAGAGCTTGTTTGCGCAGCAATCGCCGACATAGTGCAACTGAGGCGGAATAAGGGGTGCCAGCCCGCATTCGCCGAGGCAGATGGAAAACCACCTAAAAACCATCCAGAGACTGGCCGGTTCAACGGTCATCGACACAAATCCACCGGGCGGATTCGTGCTGGGGACCAGGCGCTCCTTCCCACCCGGAAAGCCGTGCGTTAGACCGCACGGCCAACCGGGCGGGCATACATATAATTACAAACATATTTAGAGAGGCTTTACTTATGCCATACTTGACTAAGCGCCTTGTTGGAGGGTGCTTCCTATCAGCTGAAGGCTGTGCTACATTCCTAGTTGACGTCCCGAGCAAGAGTGGACGAGAGCTCGCTAGATACCTGTCACAAACGGCGGAGCGGCGCTAGCGTCACTAGTCGCGACTCGCAGGTCCAGCTATATCTATTACGGACCGCGGTCGATATCTGCAACCCTTAACAAGTGTGGTATCGAAAATTGATACCACATACACCGTCACTCCTCCAGCTGCGTTGGGCGGAATTGTTCCCGCGACAGGGTGGTCTCGCCAGCGAATGCAACCTGTCATCCCTGCACTCGGTGCACTGGCGCTGTGGCATCACAACCTGCTGTTCGTTAGTACGGACGAGGTTGCTTTTACCGGAGTCGCAATTGAATATTCACTGAGGTAACAAAGGTCTTGGGGTAGTGAAATGCACATATACAGACGGCGGTAGCATCACGTACACAAGTTATAAAAGGGCAGTGCATTGGTGGGGCTGTCATTTATACTACGGTGATTTGTGTGAAAATGTTTCCGACGTGATTATGGCCGCACGACGGGAACTGACAGAATTTCAGCGGAGAATGTTAGTTGGCACTAGACGCATGGAACATTCCATCTCCGAAATTGTTAGGAAATGCAATATTCTGCGATCCACAGCGTCAAGAGTGTGCCGAGAATACTGTATTTCAGGCATTACCTCCCACCATGGACTAGGCAGCTGCCGACGGCCTTCAATTGACAACGGAGTGCTGCGGCATCTGCGTAGAAGTGTCATTGTTCACAGACAAGCAACACTGCGTGAAATAATCGCAGGAATCAATGTGGGATGTACGACAAACGTGTCCGTGAGGACAGTGCGGCGAAATTTGGCGTTAATGAGCTATGGCAGCAGACGACCGATGCCTTTGCTAAAAGCACGACATCGCCTGCAGTGTCTCTCTTGGGTAGGTGACCGTATCGGCTGGACCCTAGACGACTGGAAACCCGTGGTCTGGTCAGATGAGTCCCCATCAGTGATGGGGAGTCGGCCGTGTCTTCTTCTGCTCGGGCAGCGGACGTGGTATCCTGTTGCGTGGGTGGTAACTGCTCTTCTATTTCGGCGTCTGCTAGCACGCCGAAGCGGTTGTAGGTCTGATCAAGGGGGCGTGGTCCCAGGATTTGAGCTAGGGACCTAGGGGAAGGGGCAACTGGTGTTATTTTCGAGGCGCTGTTTTTGAGGTTCAACGAGGAATGGCTCTGGTACAGTTTCTACTAGCTACGAGTCAATGTTCATCACATGTCCCGCCTTTCTTCAAAATGATACTAGACTGATACATATGTAAGTTCGCGTTGAGATGATTTGAGATGATTCTTTTCCGGGAGGGGGAGGGGGGGAGCTGCTCCCGCCTGCCCTTCCCTGCGTACGCTCGGTCCTAATTGTATAGCTTATAAACAAACATAGACTTAGACAATCATTGGAATACCTACCTTTCGTAGGCAGTACACTACAAACTATGCTATCGGTGCACGTTTCACTGGTCGACTTAGAGCCTAAACATGCCTCTAGTTTCTGTAAAACCTTTCGGCGGTTTTGAAAACGTTTTGAAAATTTCAGTATTTCAGTCGAGTCGATCCGTGAAATAAACTTTGAAAACGCAGTTGGTAGTACACTGCCGTCAGAAGTTAGGTATCCGGCTTTGACAGTGTTCTAGCATACGGTTTCAACTTGCCACAGATGTTATTTACATTAAATCCTACACTAAAACGAGGAAACTGCAAACATTTGACACAAATGCTGTCTCCCTTAAACCACACTCATGTCTGTATGTTAAGGGATCCGCGAAGTGACATGCTTATTAGCTATGATGTGTACTGTAGAAAGACGGATGGCCTCTGTGACACACGACACATTGAAACGGATACAAGTTACGCCGGAAAATCCCCGTACACCGTGTGTGACATTTACCTTCTTGGTGCTACCTGAAAGAACATCACTACGGTTGTGGCGTCTTCGCATGGCATAGCAGTTTCTCGTACTGTGAATCAGGTCGCCATTGAGCATAGCTTGCTGTAACGTCAGCCACTGCGGAACAAGCGCAATTTGGAGGTCAGCAGTGGTCCGTCGAGCAATTTTAAGGTCACAATACTTCAGCCCAGTCGATCCACACAGGTAAGATCAGAGCGGAATGGACTACCTGTCTCGGTCGCCTTATTGCGTTTATAGACGCTAGAGTGTCCTCATACTGACAAGTGTTTAACAACATACGTCTGTTATAGTTTAGTAAGGTTGCAACTGTTGTCTCGCACGATTTGCTTCGTTTCCCTATGAAAGTGAGCGTATTCACTGTGCTATTATAGCTTTCAGGACCATTTTCGACTGAGGTACTCTGTTATACTTTTTTCTTCAAAATCAATGTTTAGTCCACCTAAACCAGCATCTTCTTAGCTATCTTTGTGTACATTGTAGTTGGAAACTAATTTTTTTACAGTGGTTACTGAATATTTGCTCAGTAGATATGCGTTTGGGACTGTATGGTACAGTCCATTAGTCCCTGGTCGACTTTTACTCTTCATTTGACGAATTCTACCGCATGGTTTGCCTTTGTCGTCTGCATATGTCACGTAATTATATAACGAAATTACGCGACATATGTAACATAAGGAAACCCCCCCCCATGAACCATAGACCTTGCCGTTGGTGGGGAGGTTTGCGTGCGTCAGTGATACAGATAGCCGTACCGTAGTTGCAACCACAACGGAGGGGTATCTGTTGAGAGGCCAGACAAACGTGTGGTTCCTGAAGAGGGGCAGCAGCCTTTTCAGTAGTTGCAGGGGCAACAGTATGGATGATTGACTGATCTGGCCTTGTAACACTAACCAAAACGGCCTTGCTGTGCTGGCACTGCGAACGGCTGAAAGCAAGGGGAAACTACAGCCGTAATTTTTCCTTAGGGCATGCAGCTTTACTGTATGGTTAAATGATAATGGAGTCCGCTTGGGAAAAATATTCCGGAGGTAAAATAGTCCCCCATTCGGATCTCCGGGCGGGGACTACTCAGGAGGACGTTCTTATCAGGAAAAAGAAAACTGGCGCTCTACGGATCGGAGCGTGGAATGTCAGATCCCTTAATGGGGAAGGTAGGTCAGAAAATTTAAAAAGGGAAATGGATAAGATAAAGTTAGATATACTGGGAATTCGTGAAGTTCGGTGGCAGGAGGAACAAGACTTATAGTCAGGTGATACAGGATTATAAATACAAAAGCAAATAGGGGTGATGCAGGAATAGGTTTAATAATATATAGGAAAATAGGAATATGGGAAAGCTACTACAAACAGCATAGGGAATGCATTATTATGGCCAAGATAGATACGAATCCCACGCCTACCACAGTAGTACAAGTTTATATGCCAACTAGCTCCGCAGATGACAAAGAGATTGATGAAATGTATGGTGAGATAAAAGAAATTATTCAGATAGTGAACGGAACGAAAATTTAATAGTCATGGGTGACTGGAACTCAATAGTAAAAAAAGGAAGAGAAGGAAACGTAGTAGGTGAATATGGAATGGTAGTAAGGAATGAAAGAGGAAGCCGCCTGGTAGAATTTTGCACAGAGCATAACATAATCATAGCTAACACTTGGTTCAAGAATCATAAAAGAAGGTTGTATACATGGAAGAAGCCTGGAGACACTGGAAGGTCTCAGACAGATTATATAATGGTAAGACAGAGATTCAGGAACCAGGTTGAAAGGTCTCTGTTGGATTCCTTTCATGTTAACTTCGTAAATCTGTTGTCATTTACGGCATAAACTCCACTTCTAAATTTACTGTGGTGTTTCTGACTATCTGGGAGGAGACAGAGCAGTGAAACGTGTTACTTTTACACATAAACAAGAACGATCTGTCGCACTGCTACACCTTAAAACACAGTTTATATGTAATTCATGTCACACAGTCTCATACGGAACCTACATCTGCTTCGTTTTATATACTGTATATGATAAGATATTGTCATTCCCCTTCCCTTCTATGTGAAAGGATGAATGAGCAAATGTGTTTCTAGTTGCATGCTTGACGGTAGCAGACAAGCCTGTCTGCTAGAGAACAGTAGGACCAACGTCGGAACAGGTAGCTATGCTTTCTAAAAGCAAAGAGGTTTCTATTCTTAGTATGGTCCTGTCCGTCCCTTGTCATGTTGGTATAGGAAGCTACCTCTCTGTTCACTTCCGTTTGTATCTGTAAAGCACCCTCGGTAGGGGCCTACGGCAGTCTGTCCGCGGCGAGCGTCTGAAGTGGAAAGATCTCTGGCTAAGCGCGTCTCTGCTAAGTCCGTATGACAATGGATTTCTTAAGTTCAGCCTAACTGAAAATTTAATCACCTTTATTTCAGTTTTAGATCTAAAATATCTAATGTTATCTTAAATTGCAACACAGTGTAATTCGAGTGTGAAGTTCAGAATATATTCCGGTAGTTGCTTTGTCACTACTTTGTGAGTAAAGTGGAACCACGTGTGGATGATCTGTAACTCTAACTAAGATCATCAATCTTAAATGCGAATGTGTGTGAGATTATAATGTCTCGTCTTGACAATATTTTTCAATATAGCAACTTTTCTTTATGTTCAACCCACGTGGGGTGTACTTTGTGAGACCAGTACCACGTGCTTATACAATTGTTTGACCCATCAGGTTAATAGTAAGACGATAGTAGCCAGTTCGAGGTTTTTCTTTTGTAATTTGCGTTCCGATGTAATTCATTTTAATTATCAATATTATTATGGAGTTACACTCTTTGTGTAAACCAAGTTGACCACGTGAAGCATGTGGTGCAATCATCAAAGTAGCCGTCAGCTATTCTTTTCGGGAAGATTTCACAGAGAGTTAGTATGAATTTAGTATACCAGTGTGTGGTAATTTCATGACGGACAGGACTGCACTACGAACATAACTTCTTTGGGTGAAAATTTGATCGGTTGTTTGTGGTTAATTTCCTCTTGCATATGTTTCAACGTTCTTCGTGTGTTATTTTATGAATGCAGTGTTGTATGCAGTCTCCCAATCTTGGCTCCATATTTGATGTGTTCTGTAAGATTAGAAACTCCCATTTTCACAATCCTAAATAACGCACCAGTTTAGTTATGAATCAAGTTTACTATGCTGAATTTTAACGGAACAATGATCAATGTTAAAATAAATCCCCCAATATAAACTAATTTACTTCTTTTTATTTAAATTCTCATTATATATATATATATATATATATATATATATATATATATATATATATGGATTATCGTAAAATGACTATTAAAAGATTATAATTAATGATAGTCTGGTTGGGAATTTGGTATGCTAGACTGGATACCTGGTGAAACAGTTGCTCAGTAATGCAAGGTTAACTTCCCCAGATAGATCACAGCTTTTAACCCGCTTTTATTGTCTTGAATATCAGCACCGTTTTCAGAACAACTTAATGCATCAACATTACAAGGTTCTAAATTGTAAGACATTTCCAGCGGCAGATGTGGACTCTGACCACAATTTATTGGTTATGAACTGTAAATTAAAACTCAAGAAACTGCAAAAAGGTGTGATTTTGAGGAGATGAGACGTAGATAAACTGAAAGAACCAGAGGTTGTAGAGAGCTTCAGGGAGAGAGTTAGGGAACGATTGACAAGAAAGAGGGAAAGAAATACAGTAGAAGACGAATGGGCAGTTTTGAGAGATGAAATAGTGAAGGTAGCACAGGATCAAGTAGGTAAAAAGATGAGGGCTAATAGAAATCCTTGGGTAACAGACGAGTTATTGAATTTAGTTGATAAAAGGAGAAAATATAAAAATGCAGTAAATGAAGCAGGCAAAAAGGAATACAAACGTCTCAGAAATTAGATCGACAGGAAGTGCAAAATGGCTAATCAGCGATGGATAGAGGACAAATGTAAGGATGTAGAGGCGCATATCGCTAGGGGTAAGATAGATAGTGCCTACAGGAAAATTAAAGAGACCTTTGGCGGAAAGAGAACCACTTGCATGAATATCAAGAGCTCAGATGGAAACCCAGTTCTAAGCAAAGAAGGGAAAGCAGAAAGGTGGAAGGAGTATATAGAGGGTCTATACAAGGGCGATGTTCTTGAGGGCAATATTATATAAATGGAAAAGAATGTAGATGAAGGTAAAATGGGAGATATGATACTGCTTGAAGAGTTTGACAGAGCATGGAAAGACCTGAGTGGAAACAAGGGCCCGGGAGTAGACAACATTCCATTACAACTACTGACAGAATTGGGAGAGCCAGGCCTAATAAAACTATACCATGTAGTGAGCAAGATGTATGAGACAGGCGAAATACCCTCAGACTTCAAGAAGAATATAATAATTCCAATCCCAATGAAAGAAGGTGTAGAAAGATATGAAAATTACCAAACTATCAGTTTAATGAGCCACGGCACCAAAGTACTAAAATGAACTCTTTACAGACGAATAGAAAAACTAGTAGAAGCCGACCTCGGGGAAGGTCAGTTTGGATTCCTTAGAAATGTTGGAACACGTGAGGCAATACTGACCCTACGACTTATCTTAGGTAATAGATTAAGGAAAAGCAAACCTACGTTTCTAGCATTTGTAGACTTAGAGAAAGCTTTTGACAATGTTGCCTGGAATACTCTCTTTCAAATTCTGAAGGTGGCAGGGGTAAAATACAGGGAGCCAAAGGCTATTTACAATTTGTACAGAAACCAAATGGCAGTTATAAGAGTCGAGGGATATGAAAGGGAAGCAGTGGTTGGGAAGGGAGTGAGACAGGGTTGTAGCCTCTCTCCGATGTTAATCAAAAAATGGTTCAAATGGCTCTGAGCACTATGGGACGCAACTGCTGTGGTCATAAGTCCCCTAGAACTTAGAACTACTTAAACCTAACTAACCTAAGGACATCACACACATCCATGCCCGAGGCAGGATTCGAACCTGCGACCGTAGCGGTCGTGCGGTTCCATACTGTAGCGCCTTTAACCGCTCGGCCACTCCGGCCGGCCGATGTTATTCAATCTGTATATTGAGCAAGCAGTAAAGGAAACAAAAGAAAAATTCGGAGTAGGAATTAAAATCCATCGAGAAGAGATAAAAAATTGGAAGTTTGCCGATTACATTGTAATTCTGTCAGAGACAGCAAAGGACCTAGAAGAGCAGCTGAACGGAATGGACAGAGTCTTGAAAAGAGGATATAAGATGAACATCAACAAAAGGAAAACGAGAATAATGGAATGTAGTCGAATTAAATCGGGTGATGCTGTGGGAATTAGATTAGGAAATGAGACTCTTAAAGTAGTAAATGAGGTTCAAAATGGTTCAAATGGCTCTGAGCACTATGGGACTTAACATCTGAGGTCATCAGTCCTCTAGAACTGCTTAAACCTAACTAACCTAAGGACATCACACACATCCATGCCCGAGGCAGGATTCGAACCCGCGACCGTAGCTGTCGCGTGGTTCCAGACTGAAGCGCCTAGAACCGCTCGGCCACACCGGCCGGCCTATTAAATGAGTTTTGCTATTTGGGGAGCAAAATAACTGATGATAGGATATAAAATGTAGACTGGAAATGGCAAGGAAAGCGTTTCTAAAGAAGAGAAATTTGTTAACATCGAGTATAGATTTAAGTGTCAGAAGGTCGTTTCTGAAAGTATTTGTATGGAGTGTAGCCATGTATGGAAGTGAAACGTGGATGATAAACAGTTTAGACAAGAAGAGAATAGAAGCTTTCGAAATGTGGTGCTACAGAAGGATGCTGAAGATTAGATGGGTGGATTACATAACTAATGAGGAGGTATTGAATAGAATTGGAGAGAAGATAAATTTGTGGCACAACCTGAGTAGAAGAAGTGATCGGTTGGTAGGACATGTTCTGAGGCATCAAGGGATCACCAATTTAGAATTGGAGGGCAGCGTGTAGGGTATAAATCGTAGAGGGAGACCAAGAGATGAATACACTAAACTGATTCAGAAGGATGTAAGTTGCAGTAGGTACTGGGAGATGAAGAAGCTTGCACAGGATAGAGTAGCATGGAGAGCTGCACCAAACCAGTCTCTGGACTGAAGATCACAACAACAACATGTAAGGAAAACGGAGACACAAATTGGTCCACGAAAAACATGTAACAAGCTGTTGAATCGGTAATTAATGAAACGATGACCCAAGAAAAAGCGTCGAAAGAATTTGTCGTGCCTTTCACAACTTTAAAATAATACGTACAAATGGAAAAGGACACTCACCTTCCAACGACTGACGAAACTTGCGGAAAATATCAGTGTGTTTTCAATAAGGAGGCAAACTGAGCGGGTAGCGCAGTGATCAGCACTCAGGACTTGCATTCTGGAGGACGACGGTTCAAACTCTCATCTAGCCATCCTGATTTAGGTTTCCCGTGATTTCCCTAAATAGCTTAAGACTAATGCCGGGATGGTTCCTTCGAAAGAGCACGGCCCCTTTCCTTCCCCATCCTTCCCTAAACGGAGCTTGTGTTCCATCTCTAATGACCTCATTGTCGACGTGACGTTAAACACTAATCTCCTTCTCCACCAATAAGGAGCCAGAGTTAGAATTTGTCAAATACTTTAAGGACCTATAAAAGCGACGTTTTGGTATGACTATGAAAGAACTGAGCAGATTGACATATCAACTCGCAAAACGAAACGGATGCCCTCATCCATTCCGCAACGAAACGAAAATGGCTGCTGAAGGGGTTCTTGAATTTCTGGCTCGCGAGAAGCAGAAAGCAGTGCAAGTATTGGGCTCGTAGCTCGCGTGCTGCTGTAGAGGAAAAAAAAAAAAAAAAAAAAAAAAAAAAAAGCAGTAGCGGAAGGAACTTGAATAAACTTATTTAGTTTATTGATATAACATTCGAAATATGTTATTTTATGTTATATTCATTTGCAAACCGCATTAAAAAATGTTTCAGTAAACGGTTCCTCCTAATTTTTCTAAAAATTGTTTTCATCACTGGAGCTTCAAAATTAGCTCCAGATGTTAGGCAGGCCGTTCGGGCCCAGTCTCCCCTATGTTCAACAGGACTGAAATCAAATTGCTGAATCATTCCTCATGCGATGATAATTACATCAAAAGTAAGTTTCGTTGTTGTCTGTTGGTACTCGTTGCACTAAATTAATTAGTGACCGTATTACAACTAGTCAAATTATCTCGTCGTTTTCTCCTGTATTAAATACTACAGATATCTGGGATCCATACATTAATCCTTACGTTATTTTCACTTCTTTTTACAAATACCGATCAGTTTTTAAGTGAAACTGTAATGATAATCTTCTCAGACAACTGTGAGAGTACTGGAGGAGTTACATCCCACGAGAGCGACCTAGCCAAACGATAAATTAGGCACTTGCTTCTTTTGGCACAGGCGCGAGGAGTTCTCCACAGAAGAAAGGTCTCGTTGCTTGTCTAAAGCGCCAGAATACACGGCACTGTAAGAACGCCGAGTACGCAGCGTGGGGAAAATGACGTTCATTTTCCAACATAATACATACGTAATAAACATGATTGGAGCACTTGAAATTATATATCTTTTGGAAATAGCATTGTCACA
This sequence comes from Schistocerca nitens, assembly GCF_023898315.1. Lineage (NCBI taxonomy): Eukaryota > Metazoa > Arthropoda > Insecta > Orthoptera > Acrididae > Schistocerca > Schistocerca nitens. The sequence continues at coordinate 44,574,287 of NC_064616.1, forward strand.
AAATTATTTTGAATTTAACAACAAAATTTGTACCCAAGCACATGGAGTAGCCACGGGTAATAGTTTAGCAGGCACATTAGCCGATATTTTCCTAAATTCTCTGGAAGAGAAATTCTTTTACTTAGGTTGGGCTACTCTCAACCAAATTGCATACTATTTTAGGTATGTGTATGATATCCTCGTGTTGGTAATGGTAGCCACGCAGAAATCAAAATATCCGCCAAAAACCAACCAAGTACACCCTGCAATTAATTTCACTGTGGAAACTGAGAAAGAAAATACCATTAGCTATTTAGATCTCACAATTGGCAAAAATAATAATCACCACACATTTGATATCTACGGAAAGAATACCACTTCTAACAAAATCATAAATTCCAATGCCTGTCATCCAATAGCACATAAGCTAGCAATTTTCCATCCAGTTATTAATAGATTAAATAACCTACAACAAGAAAAACCTGCAGTTGAAGAAGAACTTAACACACATGTTGACCCCAACACAATCACAAAATTATACTATACGTGTAAAAAACCAAAGCAGAACACAATACATAGCGAGACATGCCTAATTCGAGAAACATCACCTACACGGAAAATAAAATTTGTACCACTAGCCTACCTTCGTAGAATCTCCAACAGAATTAATGAATTTTTTAAAGCCACAAATATTCTATTAGCTTTTCGAACCAATAACAACCTTTCTATAAAATTAAGTTCCGACACGACTAGAACATCGAAATATAATAACCAAACGTATATAAAATAACATGTGGCAGCTCTAATAGTTTTTAAATTGGCCAAACAGGAAGAAATTTTAACTTGAGGTATAAGGAACACATTAGAGAGAGCGAAAATAATCAGTCGAGCTTCTTTCTACATTTGAAAGATCAGAACCACACTGCTGATACGAACGAAAATACATTCCAGATTCCGCACAGAACACCAAAAAGTTTTGCAATGAACATTCTTGATCAATTGGAGATCTATCCAGTCAAACCTCAATATATCGAACCTCGATATATCGAAGGCCCGTCTATATCGCATTTTTCTTCGTTCCTTTCCCTGGGAAGCCCAGAACCTAAACATTTCGAAGAAAACTCGCCGTTATACAAAAGTTTTTGGAAAGCTCGAGAAGGGCAGATACTGCCTCTATATATCGAAGTTTAGTAAGCAGAACTCTTTCTGTCGAAGTCACCTCCATATATCAAAGTCTTTCGTATGGTACCTCTGTAAATCTAAGTGCGCGCAAACAGCGGAATCCCAATCCTTTCCCTCTATGCGTCAGCGAAATCTGCGTCGTGTTGCAGTTCCCACGCCCTCCTCCAGGTACGAACTGTCACATTTATACACATTCTCACCAAAATTGTATTCGCAGGTACCTGACAATGGCGATAAATGCCGAAACGGTATGTCGTGATTAAGGATTATTTATTATAAGCAGCTATTCTGGTGCATCTATTTCAATAATTATGTCGTTATCAGACATATATTATGCTGCTGGCCCTTAAGAAGGAAAAAAATCCAAGTTTTCTTTAGCGGGTGTGAATCGCATCACTAACGATTGCATTTATTCTTAGTAAGCCGAGAGGAAAGGAACGGATTGCACCATGAAGCACCATACTGATATTCATGTATTTTTATGGAGATGTTAATCACACTGCGGGGGCTTGAATGGTTAAATTTTCCTTCTATTCGGAACTGACGTTCGTCATCAACATCAGTGTAGGATGTGACCCTCGTAGGCACGAATACGCTCTTGTATTGTTTGTAGCATGTAACCAAACTGCTTCCGAATGTCATCTGGAGAAATTTCTTGTCGTGCGTGAAACAGATACTGTGTCAGTTCATGAAATTTTGTGATTGGAGGCATCCCAGACATGGTCTGTGGGTAACGAAGTAATGGGCCAGTCAAGGATACGTACATTTCTCAAGGCGTTTGTAAACACGTTGGATGCTGCGGGTTCGCATTTCGTCCTCAGTTAATAATACTTTAAGTGGAATTAGTGAGTGAAATTAGGAATATGGTGCATCAAATGACTACCTTGGAGTCAAATATGGAATTAATCTCTATCAATACTGAACTCCACCATGGAATAAATAAAGATGAAACTGTGTATAATCACCTGAAGATGGGCATAAACCCGAAACTTGTGGTGTTTTAAATAACCCGTCTTCAGTTTTTACTGGTAGCAGATTCTCTTCCATATTGCCCTTTAAAGTAACAGTCACGGAGTTCAGCAGCATCCATCATGCATAAAATGATCATATAGTTTTTAACTGGTGCAGATACTGAGAGGAATTTGTGAATCTATATGTTAAGTCATTCCTGCAGAGTGTAAAAAAACTATGAGATTTAAGTACAAAATTTCAGCCAGTTTAGATGAGTGGTGATTATACTGACACCTCATTTACGATATTTTTCAACTTACGTAGTAAACATAGTGCCACAAATAACCCACTTCCCCATAACTGCATATCATGTGTTTAAGTATCACGTGTATATGATTTATAATTTAACTTGTACATAATGCTCTCAAAGATTTTTTCACTTAAATAAAAACGGTAATATCATGCGAGGAGTTACGTTATTTCAGAATTTTTAGAAATATCTATGCCCAGAAAACAACCAGTGTGATTCAAGTAGACCTGCCTCTAGAAAGAGTTTTCTTGGAATTACAATGTAATCAACAGAAATATTCCATAAACAGCTAGATTATTTTGGGTATAATGAAAAATTCATTTGGAGAGGGCTCCAGCAAAAAGACACAGTGCAGGTGGCACAAAAGAACTGACGTACATCTCGTTGCTGATAGTTGTGCTGACGGAATAAAATCGAAGATTGTCACCTGAAGGTGGAGTTAAGCTTACGACACGCGTTGTTATTAATAGATATGCATTATAGTGACATAACACTGACAATATTTTATCCGCAAAACTATTGGTTAGCTGCTCCGCACACAGTACGTTCTGTAGACAAAAAAATCTGATTAAATATGTTACAGTGTTTAATACTGAGATACAATTTTAGTCGGTACTGAGGTAACATTTTACTCAATACTGAGATAACATTTTACTCAAGGGGGCGAATACAAATTACCAGACACTGGGGGATTCATCTGACAGTTAAAAGGTGAGAAAATAGTGGTATTAGAACGTGAGCGATGGTGATTACGCCAGAGGTGATGGGATCAGCGCGCGGCCAGCGCATAACAGCAATGGCAGGCAGCGGTAAACGAGGCAAGAAAATACACTTAACCAGCCCCCAACTCAATTTACACCTTCGGTAGCAGCGAATTACTCTTTAAAACGCCGCACTTATTAAGTGTATGTCCACGGTTGAAAACACGATATAATTCTCTACGATACTCTGTTACGAGCTCTGTGAGCGACCTATATAACCAGAAACGGTAGAGCAAGAATAAGAAGAAAAAGAAGAAACAGAAATCTGTTATGACAACTGCTATTCACGCACTGAAAGATGCTGCTCGTAGATTGAAGAGTAAACACAATGTGATTTCACAATGTGATTTCAATTGAGTTACTAAATTATTTATAGCATTTTTGGCCTAAACAATATATTTAGTAACTATTATTTATTACAGGGCTAGATAGTGCAGGGATAATAAGACAACGGACATGTATTTGGAAAAAGGCGGGTTCAGTTACCTGTTCAGCAATCCCAAAGCAGAGTTTTTTTTTTAAAAAGGTTTCCACAAAAACGCCACAGCCACTTATCTTTTTCACACCCTATCCACTCCCTCATAACTCCTTCAGCAGCTGAGCTGATGCTCCCTCTCTATTGACCTCAACATCAGTGAAAAGCTGAAATCCGAACTTGCATTATTCTTTTGTGTGGGTCGTACAGAGTATTGATAGGCATGCAGCAACCGCTGGTTAAGCTGCATCCAGCCGTAAAAATAATCTTTTCCTGCTGACAATGTTTTGTTAACTATCGATGTCATCGGGTGTGCGTGCACTGCGCGTAATATCTGAAACAGTCCCAGTTGGTCAGCAGTGCTCTTGAGATGCAGGCGCCTAGAAGCGTATGTTTCGATATAACCGGGAGGAAATTGCACCCATCTCGAGATTATATTCGGTTTAATCATCCGTGCGCCTTTTAAATAAAGTTTCAGTGTGAAGAAATTAATTATGTGTTATGGTATAAGGAAGTTTTCTAATGAAAGTATAGCTTGATTTAGTTCTTGTAGTAGGAGCAATTTCGGTAATAAACAATACATTTTGTGTTCCGTCATTAACTGTTTTCACTTAATGCTAGCAATACCAGCCCATTTTACATAATGCGCATTATCGAGAGTCGGTACTTTATGCTCACCCTAAAGAAAGTTTAAAAAAAGTTAAGTTCGTCAACTATTGTTGGCTTGTATCTCGAACAGCTTTTCAAAGAAGTGTTAGTAGGTTCCAGAACATGAAAATATTAAATATGACATTCATAGTGGAAAGTGATATCTACTAATGAGACTTAAATTTTTTAAGTTAAGTTTAGTGAAAATTTTAAAACATTTATGGAATCTGATAGAAGAATTCACTAGAAACAAGAAATATTTTTTTCGAAATTTTAAACTATAAATTAACTGACTAGATGACAATATTTTCGCCGACCGAGGTGACCGAGTGGTTCTAGGCGCTACAGTCTGGAACCGCGCGACCGCTACGGTCCTTAGGTTAGTTAGGTTTAAGTAGTTCTAAGTTCTAGGGGACTGATGACCTCAGAAGTTAAGTCCCATAGTGCTCAGAGCCATTTGAACAATATTTTCAAAAGGTGGGCACAAAGTACCCCGTCCCCCTTGCTATAGCGATGGTTAAAGCCTTTATTGTTTACATCGTAACATGCTTCTGAAGGAACACTTTGGGTTGGTCTGTTGGAGAAACGGATGTTAGTTTCTTCGTGGCAGTGTTACAAAGTAAATGCACTAACTAATCACAAGTATCTGAACACCTATTAGTGGACTTTAATGTGGGATTTCCACCCTTCGCCTTTATGACGGATTGGATTCTGTTTCGAACACTTTCAATCAGGTATCGGAATGTCTGTGAAGGAATGGTAGCCCTTTCTTCTTCAAGAGACGAAACTAGAGAAGATAGTGATGTTGGACGCTGGGACCTCGAGCATATTCTATGTTCTAACTCATCCCCGAAGTGTACCAACGGGTTCAGGTCGGGACTCTGGGCACGTCAGTCCATTTCTGAAACATTAATGTCCACAAACCGTTGCCTCACAGATGGTCCTTTATGACGAGGTGCACTGTCTTACAGATATAATCATCGTCTCCGAAATGTTCCTCTACTCAAATCAGTACACAATGCTGTAAAATATGTTAATATCCTTCCACATTTAGCGTTTTCTTAAGCGTATCATGGGTAACACACCCTAACCACGAAATATACCACCATACTGTAACAACATCTTCTGTGTACGTCGCTGTTGGCACTATACTTAATGACAGATAATAGTTGCCCAAGACTTCGCCAAATTCTAACCATTCCATCGAACTGCCACAGGGTGTAACGTGATTCATCATTCCAAATCATTCATTTCCAGTCATCCAGTATCCAGTGGCGTCGCTCCTTACACCACCTTGAGTGTCGCTTAAACACTGACTACAGAAACGTATGTTTTATGAGCTCGCCCTTTGCGCCCCATTCCCTACTCACAGTCACTGTCATAGCTTGACTGCTGGTAGCACTTTGGAACTCACGAGTGATTCCTTCCGCTGATTTCCGGTGATTTTTTTAAAATCGCCTTCTGCAATGCTCGACGGTCCCTGCGCGTCAGTACACGAGGTCTACGTAGTCTCGGTTTAGCTGTCGCTGTTCTTCGGCATTTCCACTTCAGAATCACATCATCAACAGTCGTCATAGACAGCTTTGCAAGGACTGAAATGACCGTGATGGAGCTGCTGCTCTGATGACGTCCGCCGGCCAGAGTGGCCGTGCGGTTCTAGGTACCAAGCGACCACTCCGGTCGCAGGTTCGAATCCTGCCTCGGGCGTGGATGTGTATGATGTCCTTAGGTTAGTTAGGTTCAATTAGTTCTAAGTTCTAGGCGACTGATGACCTCAGAAGTTAAGTCGCATAGTGCTCAGAGCCATTTTTTTTATGACGCCCAACGAATAGTCTACGTTCGAAGTCACTGAGCTCTGCTGCTATATCTACATCGACTTCTGCTGCTTCTCTACTGACAACACAACACTCCCCGCCTCCTTTAGTTCTGGCGGGGCAGCATCTCATGACATCCAGTGGTCAAAACCGCATTACATGGAACTGTTCGAATTCTTTTGATCAGATAGTGCACTCGTATTGCTACTCTTATCTCACTCTTCAGTTTCTCCACACCTTCACACGTCTTTACATTAATTTTCAGTCCATATTGTCCTGCCACTTTCTTCCATACAACACTATTACACACAGGTGACAAAAGTCGTGGGATACCTCCCAACATCGTATCAGACCTCTTTTGCGCGGCATAATACAACAACACTACGCGACATGGACTCCAGAGATCGTTAGAAGTTCCCTGAAAAATATTGGGACACGCTGCCGCTATAGCCGTCCATAACTGCGAAAGCAATGCTGCTGCAGGATTTTGTGCACGAACTTACCTCTCGATTACGTCCCGTTTGGGGCGGTCTAGGTGGCCAAATCACTCGCTCGTATTGTCCAGAATGTTCTTCAAACCAGTCGCGAACAGTTCTGGCCCGGTGACATGGAGCATTATCATCGATAAAAATTCCATGGTTGGTTGGGATCATGAAGTCCATGAATGGTCTCCAAGAAGCCGAACATAAACATTTCCAATCAATGATCGGTCCAGTTGGACCAGAGGCTCCAGTCCGTTCCATGTAAACACAGCCTGCACCATTATGGAGTGACCACCGGCTTGCACAGTGCCTCATTGATAACTTAGGTCCACGGCTTCGTGGGGTCGGCACCACACTCAAACCCTACCATAAGCTCTTACCAAGTGAAATCGGAAATAAACTGAACAGACGGCGGTTTTCCAGTAGTCTACGTTCCAACCGATATTTTCACGAGCCCACGAGAGGAGCTGCAGGTGATTTGCTGTTAGCCAAAGCACTCGCGTAGCTCGTCTGCTACCGTAGCCCATTAGCGCCAAATTTCGTCACACTGTTCGTCGTAAGTCCCACATCGATTTCTGCGGTCATTTCATGCAGTCTTGCTTGTCGAAATGCGCTGACAACTCTATGAAATTCAGCTGCTCTCGGTCGTTAATTTAGGGCCGTCGGCCAATGCATTGTACGTGATAATGAAGGAAATGTGATATTCTCTGCACACTCTTGACACTGTGGATCTCGGAATATTGAATTACCTAACGATTTCAGAAATGGAATATCCCACGCATCTAGCTCCAACTGCCATTACGCGTTCAAAGTCTGTTAATTTCCGCGCCCGTAATCACGTCGGAAACCTTTCCACGTGAATCCACCTGAGTACAAGGGACAGCTTTGCCAATGCACGGCCCTTTTATAGCTTGTTTACGCGGTACTACCGTCGTCTGTACGAGGTGTGATTGGAAAGTTTGAAGAATGAATCCGCTACTGCTTTCTGGTTTAGCGGGCAGGTACACGGAGGGTGGGGAGTGAGTCATTGCCTTGTTCTTGAACGCCCTCTAACAGGAAACTGCGTTTCCTTTATTCAGTTCGTTGTGGCAGCTGGTTCAGTGTGGGTCTGTTAGGGCTTGTTGCCGGATTCTGTCTGTGTGAAAATGGACGTAGAAACGGAGCAACGAGTTTGTGTGAAATTTTGTTTTAAAACCGGGAAATCAGCTTCTGAGACTTACAAACTATTAAAAACAACTTTTGGAGATAATTGTATGAGCCATTCAAATGTCTTTGTCTAGTTCAACACATTTAAAAATGTCCGCGAATCATTTGAATGAACCACGGTCCGGCCATCCTTCCACCTCAAAAACGAATGAAAATGCTGTGAAAGTTCGCGACTTATTGCGCTCTGATCGTAGACTTACAATTAGGGAGATGGCTGATGAACTTAATTGAAGTTTCTACGCAGTTCAGTCAATTTTAACTGAAGATCTGAACATGCGTCGAGTATCCGCAAAATTCATTCCAAAAGTGTTGTCAAGTGACCAGAGACAATACCGACTTGAAGTGTGCCAAGATCTGATTAACCGGACTAAAGTGACCCAGATTTGTTAAATAGGGTAATTACATGTGACGAATCGTGAGTTTATGGATATGATCCTGAAACCAAAGTGCAGTCTTCGCAGTTCCAGGTTCACTATGACTGGCAAAGTCAGTCGAAGGTGAAGAAAATTTTGGTGATTTTTTTGGATTCTGCCGGTATTGTGCATCATGAATTTACCCATGGAGGACAGACTATTAACCAGGAATACTACAAATGTTCCTTGAGCGTTTGCGCAAAAAGGTGCGCAAGAAAAGGCCTGCATTGTGGAAAGACAGAAGTTGGGTGCTACACCATGACAATGCTCCACTTCATCGTGCCTTCTACATCGTTGAATTTTTGACCAAATTGAAAATTTCTGTGCTTCCACAAGCATCACATTCCCCTGATTTGGCCTCTGCGGACTTCTATCTGTTTCCTAAAATTAAATTTTCACTGAAAGGGAAGCGATTTGACTCGATTGAAGACATCCAGGCAAATACGGAGTGTGTCCTTAACACACTCCAGGAAAAAAAATCTCCAGGAATGTTTCCAAAAGTGGAAACACGGTTGGAGTTGGTGTGTTCAGCCAGAAGGGGACTATCTTGAAGGAGATGCATCACAGTAGCATGTAAGTACCACAATTGTACAATTACAAGCCCATTCTTAAAACTTTCCAATCACACCTCGTATGGGAGCATATCGCTATTCCATGGCTTATGCCACCTCAGTAAATTTACTCTCTTCCTGTTAGTAGTTACCCACGGTATACAGGAGGAACGAAAATTGGGAAGCCACCGAATGATGCTGAATTTCTTCGATTTTCTGGTCGCGTTGCTTCGCGAAATGTGCCTACGACGATGTAATATGTTACTTTACTCTTTTTGGAAATAACGCTCACGCAATCCTAACAGTAAACCTCAATGCGCTCCGTTGTACCCTCTTGTAGTATTTGCCATAAGACATCCTCCACAATGAGCATCGACCTGCGTTGAGGAGGCAGAATTTCCTTGAATTTAAGAGAAAAGATACGATATCTAGATTCGCGTGAAGGAAATATGAGAAAGTTAATCTGAGAGATATCAAATATTAATGAAAATAATAACACTTGTGAAATCATCACTCACTGGGCTGTAAAAGGAAGGACTGTGCTTATGTGTGCTCGATTAAAGTAATCAGATAAGAAATACAAATAATAAAAATGACTTCAGGAAAGAAACTCCCAAATAATGAGGTAAATTATGTTTGTAAGCAAACGTCGTTGCAAGGATGTGGACGATTGAGATGGAACAACAATAAATTGGAGGACTTATAGGCAAGAAGAATGAGAGAGAAGCTTTGCTCCGTCTCTACATAGACAGTCCATTTCGCAACAGTCGCATAAAAGTGAGGATGCAAATCACGTTGGCTTCAAATGGACGTTGTAACGGTCGTGAGCGTTAGTTTCCTCTCAGATTAGGGGTAGTAAGCCGATGTTAATCAAGAATGCATTTAAGGCGACAAAGAGGCCATTCTCCTCACTGAGTTTGAACGAGGTCGCAAATAGGGCAACGAGTAGCTGAATGTTCCTTCAGCGATACTGTAGAAAGACTTGGCGGGAATGTAGCCACTGTACATGATTTCTGGCAGCGGTGGCCACGAGAATGTACGGGTGGAAGATGACCAGGATCCGGACAGCCACGTGGCACTACCGAGGGGAAGACCATCGTGTTCGCCGGGTCACTCTGCCGTATCGTACTGCATCTGCAGTAGCAGCTGGAACCACAGTGACACAACGATCTATTACAAATCGGTTACTTCAAGGACAGCACCGAGCCAGACGCCCTGTAGCGTGCATTCCACTGACCCCAAACGCCCGTCGTTGCGTCTTGAGTGGTGTCAAGCGAGAGCATGGTTGACCTCTGTTGCGTTTTCTGATGAAAGCTGGTTCTGCCTCGGTGTCAGTGAGGGCTGTGGTTTGGTTAGAGGGTGATTCGTCCTGTTGTGCAGAATTCCAACGGGTGTTTTCCAACAGGGTAAAGCTCGTCCACATACCGCTGTTGTAGCCCAACATGCTCTGCAGAGCGTCAACATGTTGCTTTGGTCTGCTCGACCTCCGGATCTGTCTCCAATCGAGCACATACGGGACATTATCGGACGACAATTGCAGCGTCATCGACACACAGCATTAACCGTCCCCGTATCGACCGCCCAAGAGCAACAGGCAAGGAACTGTATCCGACAAACTGATATCGGGCACCTGTACATCACAATGCATGCACTTTCGCATGTTTGCGTTCCACATTCTGACAGTTATACCGGTTATTAGTATATCAGCATTTCAGATTTGCAATGGCTTATCTCGTGCGTACATTAACCTGTGATCTTTCAATGGCTCTGAACGCTATGGGACTTAACATCTGAGGTCATCAGTCCCCTAGAACTACTTAAACCTAACTAACCTAAGGACATCACACACATCCATGCCCGAGGCAGGATTCGAACCTGCTACCGTAGCGGTCGTGCGGTTCCAGACTGAAGCGCCTAGAACCGCTCGGCCACAACGGCCGGCCGATCTTTTAATGTTAATCACTTAAATATGTTACTTATACAAATGTACTGCAGAAATTTCATTACCCTACATTAATTATTTTATTTTTGGGTGTTGCTTTTTTTTTTTTTTTTGTCAGTGTATTTGTATTTTCCGTGCCATTCCAGACTTACTCTTATTCTTTCTAAAAGGCTACGATTGATACGCAGCCGGTCTGTATTGATCTTGCGTATCAAACCCTATGATAGAGTATGCGAGGCCTATAGAGACAGCCCTAGAGGAGTGAAAGCCATTTTGATGAGCACGCCTGTGTGGCTGGATAAAGGCGGATTTGCATCTCCGGCATCCCTTTCATCTCTGCGGGAGACAGCCAGCAGTAATGTCCGCTCTGCAATGCGAATAGAGTGACAACGAGGCGTCGACATCACGACGTCTGCACAGAGACTCAGAGAGCAGGGAACAACCTGCAGTACGAGATACGGACTCTCCGATCCAAGGTTAGGGCAGCGACCGTCGTGGTTCGAAAAAAATGGCCCAAGTGGGATTGGAAGAACGGCCAGGAATAGCGATCTCGGATGCACCGCTGAAGAAAATGAGAAAACTGTTCAAAATCGAATCTGTATTCTTGAAAAGTACTGCGTCTTTTTTTGAAGAAACTCTTTTACATTTTCATGCATACCTCGTTAAGCGCTTTTGTGTAACCAAGAAGTCCTACCATAGCGTCTGCTTTACTTACTGAAGAAGTTGATTGTTAAATTATTGGTATTACAGCTTGATGATAAATTCATCTGGGACGAACGTACCACAGAACTGCTGCAGCGCCTCGAGAATGGTGTCTGACATAGGTAATATAAAAATTAAAAATTACCGTACTGTGTTTAGTTTCAGCCCATAGTGTCATACGGAATTATCTTCGGGGTAACTCATCAAGCAAAGCTAAGTCTTTCCAGATCCAAAAACGTGTAATACGAATTATTTGTCGTGTGAACTCATGACCACCTTGCAGAGACATGTTTAGAAAACTAGGGTTACTAACTACTGCTTCCCATTGCATTTGGCTCAACTGGCTCTGAGCACTATAGGACTTAACATCTATGGTCATCAGTCCCATAGAACTTAGAACTAGTTAAACCTAACTAACATAAGGACATCACACACATCCATTCCCGAGGCAGGATTCGAACCTACGACCGTAGCGGTCACGCGGTTCCAGACTGAAGCGCCTAGAACCGCACGGCCACAACGGCCGGCCCGTCGCATTTATTCCTTAATGAAATTTATGGTTAAAATATATCTTTTTCAAACCAAAAGCTCAGTTCATGGAATCAATAACGAAACTGATTCGTAATTATTTTTTAAACTCATGTTTATTTGTAATTATTCTTTGTTCTGCCGAAAGACTTTCGGAAATATATGGCATTGCATGTCTGATAATAATAGAATTCTGATCGAGGACAAAAGGAAACAGAATTTAATTGCTCTTCCTACAAACCATAAAGAAACCAATCGTAAGTATCAGACTGCGAGTTTTAAAATATTCTCTGTTGTGCGTTGCTCCTGTACGCCACGGACGACTTACCTCATCTTGCCGTTGCAACTGCGTGATCAGCTACATGGTAAAAGTGTTTCAAAAGCAATACTGCGATCCATGCAGAGTGCAATGGATGGTGATAATAATTGACATACTTGCTGCCACAATTTTTTTATATAAACGGATTAAATGGTCAGGAGGGGTTTCGTCAAATAACCTTAAACGGCGTAAAAAATGAATGAAAACAATAAAGACGTTAATTTACTATATTCTCAAAATAGATTATTTACACACTGATAAACTTTACACAGACTTCTCGCTATAATAATATCTCAGACTCAGAGTTTGTGTATGCACACCAACAGAATCACCGGTCAACTTTTTAAAGAAGCATTAACGTCCAACTTTCAATACTAAAAATAAGAATAATCTTCACAAAGATTTAAAGTCACTTACTTTGGTCCAGAAAGGAGTTCTTAATCCATGAATACACATATTAAATAAATTGCCAGCAGCCACAGAAAGTATAACTACCAATAAAATTCGGATTAAGAGAAGCTTAAGTAATTTATTGGTGGCCAACTACTTCTGCTCTACTGATGAATTTCTTAGTGAATCAACTGATGTGTATACAGGGTGTCCATAAATTCCGTTACAGACTTCTAGGACTTTTAAATGGGAGTGAGTACATAATATTTTGAATAGGAACCCATGTCCGGTAACGTACTATTTACGTTCTACAATAGTTTCAGTTCAGATGTGTAACGCGACCATGTCTGCCGAGGGAAAGACGAAAGTCTCAGAGTTGTTTGCCCTTATATGCAATAGGGTACACAGGATGACTTGTACTACGTCATACGGTCACCTATTGTCACTTGATGTCTGCCTTGCTACGAGACTGCTGTAGAGAGAGAGGAAGATCTGGTGGCACGAGTTCTGACCGCTGCACTAGAAATTGAAGAGACATCAGGTGGGATGGAGAGTGTGCACCAGAACATTCCTCGTAGGTACAATGTCTGTAACAACATGGGTAGTTGACACATACAGCTGCTGTTTTAATGCATCAACACTTTTCTGTACGTACAATGTCCTCGGTTCCTTATTGTTTTAGAATAACGTAAACACGTAATGTTTAAGTGTCAATAGAAACAAGTGGGCTTAAGTGATAAATCGAGGTTTACTTTCGAATTGTAATCTAATAACTGTACTGCGTCACGTCTAATTCAATTCCTCAAGCAGAAGTGGATGAGTTCAACATCTCAACCAAAACCATCGTACAACGAAAGTGGTACGTTTCCGGACGTGGGTTTCTATTCAGAACATTATGTACTCACTCCCCTCTGCAAGTCCTAGACTTTTGCAACGGAAATTTCTGAACACCCTATATGTTATTAATGATATCAAATAATACGAGCATTACACACAATCTGATTTCTGTACAAATTCAGTGCACTAACACGATTATTGTAAATAACTATTGTGAAACGATTTTTCTGTTTGATGATGCATGGCTACAAAAGGTTAAGAATTGTCATATGCACCTCAGTGTATTGAACATTTACATGTTTTGTGACTAGTTATCTATTACCTCTGAAATTTAAATATGTTTAACATTTTTTGACGTATTCCATATCCATGAGGACCGTTTCACTTAGGATAGTGGAAGGTTGAAGTTTTTATGGTCTTCAGTCCAGAGACTGGTTTGATGCAGCTCTCCATGCTACTCCATCCTGTGCAAGCTTCTTCATCTCCAAGTATCTACTGCAACCTATATCCCTCTGAATCTGCTTAGTGTATTTATCTCTCGGTCTCCCTCTACGATTTTGATCCTCCACGCTTCCCTCCAGTACTAAATTGCTGATGTCTTGATGCCACAGAACGTGTCCTACCAACCGATCCCTTCTTCTAGTCAAGTTGTGCCACAAATTCCTCTTCTCCCCAATTCTATTCAGTACCTCCTCATTAGTTACGTGATCTACCGATCTAATCTTCAGCATTCTTCTGTAGCACCACATTTCGAAAGCTACTATTCTCTTCTTGTCTAAACTACGAGTATTTATCGTCCATGTTTCACTTCCATACATGGCTACACTCCATACAAATACTTTCAAAAAGGGCTTCCTGACACTTAAATCTATACTCGATGTTAACAAATTTCTCTTCTTCAGAAACGCTTTCCTTGCCATTGCCAGTCTATATTTTATATCCTCTCTACTTTGACCATCATCAGTTACTTTGCTTTCCAAATCCCAAAACTCATCTACTACTTTAAATGTCTCATTTCCTAATCTAATTCCCTCAGCATTAGCTGATTTAATTCCACTATATTCCATTATCCTCGTTTTGCTTTTGTTGATGTTCATCTTATATCCTCCTTTCAAGACACTGTCCATTCCGTTCAACTGCTATTTCAGGTCCTTTACTGTCTCTAACAGAGTTACAATGTCATCGGCAAACCTCAAAGTTTTTATTTCTTCTCCATGGATTTTAATTCCTACTCCGAATTTTTCTTTTGTTTCCTTTACTGTTTGCTCAGTACACAGATTGAATAATATCGGGGATAAGCTACAACCCTGTCTCACTCCCTTCCTTACTACTGCTTCCCTTTCATGCCCCTCGACTCTTATAACTGTCATCTGGTTTCTGTACAAATTGTAAATAGCCTTTCGCTCCCTGTATTTGACCCCTGCCACCTTCAGAATTTGAAAGAGAGTATTCCAGTCAACATTTTCAGAAGCTTTCTCTAAGTCTACAAATGCTAGAAACGTAAGTTTGCCTTTCCTTAATCTATTTTCTAAGCTAAGTCGTAGGGTCTCTATTGCCTCACATGTTCCAAGATTTCTACGAAATCCAAACTGATCTTCCCCAAGGCCGCCTTCTACCAGTTTTTCCATTCGTCTGTGAAGAATTCGTGTTAGTATTTTGCAGCCGTGACTTATTAAACTGAAACATTAAAATATTTGATGTTCTTTGTAACTATTTATTGTGTACTCTTGCTATTCTGACATGTTCTGTATCCTGGAGGATATCCTGGCTAGGGATCTACTGGAATGAAAAGTAAATATAATCAAATCGTATCTATTCCCTGAACAGAATTCCAAAAAGAAGTTTATCGTCTGGAACGTAAGCACTTTTTGAGAAAGAAATTACTGAGATACGTATGAGAGTTTCAGGTGGAAACATATCTTAGGAAGTATATGTTAGGGAGATCCATAAGTAAATAATTATTCAAATTATGCAATTAAAGTTATTACCAATCAGTTGATTGAGAAGGAATCCCATTACGATCACTTCAACAAAGGAGAACAGTCCTCTTCAATGGCTGTCTGTCACGAATACTCAACACACTGTTTCGTCCGTGTTGTGACTTAGCGGATAATGTTCTTCGGCTTTCCGTGTCTTCAGTATGGATCATCGATATGGTGCCTCTTGAAACACCAAACACTTCAGCTATCTCGGTTACGGATGCACCCACCAAACGATTACCAATCATTTGGCCACGTTCGAAGTCACTTCGTCCCGACATAACGCACTCACAGTTACACAGAACATTGTTCTAAAATGGTTCTGAGCACTATGGGACTCAACTGCTGAGGTCATTAGTCCCCTAGAACTTAGAACTACTTAAACCTAACTAACCTAAGGACATCACACACATCCATGCCCGAGGCAGGATTCGAACCTGCGACCGTAGCGGTCTCGCGGTTCTAGACTGCAGCGCCAGAACCGCGCAGCCACTTCGGCCGGCTCAGAACATTGTTCTGACTGCGACTGTATAGTGAGAACGTACTGAGGGCATTGCACAAGTGCCGTTCCTGGTCAAATACAACAGCGCAACGTGCAGGCTTGGTTAGCACCTCCGTTTATGTTTAAGCATGCATTTCTTGCGGTGTTTCCACATCGTTGTCCAACCCCTGTAACTGTCATGTACAATACTTGACTCGTTATAAGTATCGAGGGCATCAGTACAAACTCTTGCCGAGAAGATTGTAAGATATTTGATTATTCTATATTGTGGTTTACTACACAGACAATAAGTGTTTCGCGGTCTCTATTTATTTATTCTCAATCCTTCTCCAAAACTCAGTCACTTTTAACATGGCTCAGACGGGCAAGTTGACTGGACCAGTTGATGGCCTCGTCAGTACTGTTTATATCAACGCGGCAACAGCAATGCTGCAATTAATGCGTTCAAAGAATGTAAGATCAGACATGATGACAGCTTTGTGTTTAATGAGCATCAGTTTGCTGCGGCGAAAACGACAGATGGTATTCTTGTTATGGATCATGCAGAAACTGAGAATGCTCCTGCTCGGTTCGTAACACCTAAGGTCAACGCACAGAATTTTTTCACCATTCTTCTGATTAACTCCAGGGAGAGGGTAACGGAGAATCAGTAACTTCCAATAAATGCTATTCCTATGAAGACAAACCACGGCCAAAGTATTTTCCATTTTAAACCATTGCCTAAAGAAAGGCCATTTGTGAAAAAAAATACGGTGAAGTACCTAATCTATAAAACCAATATTGGTTCATAAGGTAGCACACAAGGTGGGAAACGAAAATTTAAAACAACAAGGAACTTCCGGTGAAAGTATAGTGCAGTGTCCTACATGTGATGAGCTCTACGTTGACCCTCCTCCAGAAGACTGGATCTCTCTCTCTCTCTCTCTCTCTATTCGTTAGGTTATTCCAACTCCCCATGACCCCATGAACTAAGGCACGCCGATTTCTTCTTCCCTGCACTTTCTCCCGCAGATTTTCCAGGTTGGAATCCATAACTCCTGCTACGCCATCGATCCATTTCATCCTTTGCCGCCCTCCTCTCCCCGTACCATCGATCTTCCCCAGCATTAATATCTCTTCCAGCGAATTATGTTTTCTCACAATTGCCCCAAAGTAGGTTAGTTTTTGTTTCAGTTTGAAACCTTCCAAGGAGCAGTCTTATTTTATTTGCTGTAATACTGACCTATTCTGTATCTTTGCAGTCCACGGAACTCTAATGAGCTTCCTCCAACACCGCAATTAAAGGGCGCCTGTTCGACGCCGTTTAGCCTTACTGATGGTGATGGTTTCACATCCGAACTTCACAAATGGAAAGACCATAGCCCTCATTAACGGGTCTTTGTTGTTAAAGTTGTACGTCTATTCCTTAGAACATCGTCTAGGTTGGACATTGCCTTTCTGCCAAAAATAACAATCGTCTCTTGATGTCATGGCTGCATCCACCATCAGAATAAATCTAGAAGCTGAGATAATTGAACACAGAAACTACCCCTACCGTTTCTCCTCCTATAAGCCATGAAGTGATAGGTGTAGTCGTATTAATTTTTGTTTTATTGACATTGATCATTAGGCCAGCCTTTGTACTTTCTTGTTTCACGTTCAGTAAGAACATCTGTAACTCTTCTCCATTTTCTCCCGTCGTGCTATCATCTGCGTATCTAAGATTATTTAGATTGGCGTGCAGAAAAGTAATGCCTTCGAATTTTTTATGTGAAGACTCTTAAAGCTTTTTATGCAAAAAAAAACTTTTTCAGCATTCTACATCTTTGTTCTTCGAATCTATATATTTAATTTTTCCACGTAGTCACCCTGGGGACCTGGGGACGAACACATTTCTCCCAGAATATTGATATGTGACACGATCACTATAAAATATTTGATTTTATTGACGGAGCCACAGGCTCACTTCCCTATCAAAGTGAAGTTCTCTAAGGTGTTCTTTAAGTTTTGTGAAACAGGTGAAAATGGAATGGAGCCTAGTCTGCACCGTGTGGAGGATGATCGATGACAGTGAACCCAAGGAGTCGGATTGTTGCAGATGTCGCGGCACTCCCGTGTGATTTGGCATTTTCATGCTGAAGGAGAGGATGCTCTGTGTGTGGACGAACTCTTCGGATTCTAAACCCGATTACAACACGCTCTTTCTCACGCACCGACGTAGTTACGTTACGCAACGCCATACATACAAGTAGATATTCTCGGGCGTAGCTCCATACTTAACAATCATATACAACCGTTCGCTCGACGAAAGATCCGCACCCAAAGACTGGAAAGTTGTACATGTCACACCAATATTCAAGAAAGGCAGTAGGAAGAACCCACTAAATTACAGGCTCATATCATTAACGTCGATCTGAAGCAGGATTTTGGAACATATATTGTGTTCGAACATTATTAATTACCTCGAAGAAAACAGTCTATTAACACACAATCAACACGGATTTGGAAAACATCGTTCTTGTGAAACACAACTAGCTCTTTATTCGCACGAAGTGTTTAGTGCTATTGACAAGGGATTTAAAACTGATTCTGTATTTCTAGATTTCCAAATGGCTTTTGACACTGCACCTCACAAGTGACCTGTAGAGGTCACAGTTCGTAGTAACTGACAGAAAGTCACCGAGTAAAACAGACGTGATTTCTGGCGTTCCCCAAGGTAGTGTTATAGGCCCTTTGCTGTTCCTTATCTATATAAACGGTTTGGGAGACAATCTGAGCAGCCGTCTTAGGTTGTTTGCAGATGACTCTGTCGTTTATCGACTAGTTAAGTCATCAGAAGATCAAAACAAACTGCACAATGGTTTAGAAAAAATATCTGTACGGTGCGAAAATTGGCAATTGACCCCAAATATCGAAAAGTGTGAGTGCTAAAATGAATCCGTTGAACTTCGGCTACACGACAAATCAGTCAAATCTAAAGGCCGTAAATTCAACTAGGAATTTAAATTACAAACAACTTAAATTGGAAGGAATACACAAAAAATGTTGTGGGGAATTCTAACCAAAGACTGCGTTTTATTGGCAGGACATTTACAAAATGTAGCAGATCTGCTAAAGAAACTGCCTACACTACGCTTGTCCGTCCTCTTTTATTATACAGGTGCGCGGTGCGGGGTCCTTACTAGATAGCATTGACCGAGTATATCAAAAACTTCAAAGAAGGGCAGCACGTTTTGTTTTACCGCGAAATAGGGGAAAGAGTTTCACCGAAATGATACAGGATTTGGGGTGGACATCATTAAAACAAAGGCGTTTTCGTTGCGGCGAATTCTTCTCACGAATTTTCAATCACTAACTTTCTCCTCCGAATGCAAAAATATTCTGTTGACACCGACTACATGGTGAGAAACGATCACCATAGTAAAATAAGGGAAATGTCAGCTTGCACGGAAAGACGTAGGAGTTCGTTTTTTCCGTAAGCTATACGAGATTGGAATAGTAGAGAACTGTGAAGATTGTTCGATGCACTCTCTGCCAGCGCTTAAATGTGATTTGCAGAGTATCCATGTAGATGTAGATGTAGATGTAGATGTTACAAGTTGCAATCCTAAGCCCTCTAGCGGCAGCGGGTTGCAAGTTACGTCAGCGAAGCCGGAAAATCGACCGATTTATATCCATGATATGTAATATCTCAACCGATAATGACAACAGAATAAAAAATTCAGAGACATTGCCTTTCAGCACGCCGTTGTGTTTTTATCTCAGCTGTTTCAATTCTGGTGTCTTCTTCATCTAACCCGGCATTTCTCATAATGCACTCTGCATACAGATTGAAGAAATAGGGTGACAATATGCAACCTTGCCGTACTCCTCTCTAAGTCTTCAACAATTTAGTTGCTCCATATATGATTCTCACTGTGGATTCTTGGGCAGAGTATAATTTCCGTATGAAGTAAATGAGGTGACCTGGTTCTCCCATGTTTTTGAGTACTTCCTATAATTTATTGTGGTCGACATAGTCAAAGGTTTTAGCATAATCAATAAAACAGGAATTCTTTTGCCTTCTCCATTATCCATCCGATGTTGACTGCTTGATCTCTGATCCCTCTTCCTTTACGAAATCCAGCTTTTCTTCAGGTAGTCCTCAGTTTATATACTGTCGAGGTCTGTTTTATAAGATTTCAAGCATTGCTTTGCTAACATGTGAGATAAGTACGATTGCTCGGTGATCTGAGTAGTCCTTAGAAATTCCATTCTTTGGAATCGGTATGAGTACTCAGTTTTTCTAGTTTTTGGCCACTGTTGGGTTCTCCGTACTTTCTGAAATATTTAATGCAACACATTCGCTGCATTCTTTCCAGTGATATCGAACAATTACGCTGAAATTCTACCATGTCCACTACCCTTGTGTTTAGCTATAATTTCTATTTGACTTTACTCTGCAAAGTATCTGTCTCTGGTTCTAGAATCATATAATTTCATTATCAGCAGTATACATTTATTTCTTATATAGAACTTCTGCATACTCTGCCCACCTTTCTTCAATATCCTCTGCTTCTGTTTTTAGTATCCTTCTCTTTTATAATTCCAGTTTCGCCTAGAATTTTCCTCCGACGTCTTTAATTTTCTTGTAAGAAGTCTCTTGTCTTCCCCATTCTGTTATTCCCTTCAACTTCTTTGCAATGTTCATTTAAGAAGATATTCTTGTCTCTTCTAGATTATTTCAGAAATTCTCTATGTGACTTACACATTGCTGATCTGTCTCCTTTTGTTTTTGCTTTCCTTCATTGACCTGGAAATTGCAATGCCTCTATCGATAACCATCTGGCCTTCTTGCTATTCTTTTTCTTGGTGATATGTTTCTCCGCTGCCTCAATGACAGCGTATGCTACTTCTCTGCACAGCTCTTGTGGTTTTTTGTCTTCTAACTCTAATGCGTTAAATCTGTTCCTAGTTCTACCGTGTAATAAGAAGGTATGCGTTAATGGGCTATGGCAGCAGACGACGCGAGTGCCTTTGATAACAGCCAACATCGTCTGCAACACCTCGCCTGGGCTCGTGACCATGTCGGTTGGACCCTAGACGACTGGAAAACCATGACCTGGTCAGATCAGTCCAGATTTCAATTGTTACGAGCTGATGGTAGGGTTCGAATGTGGCGCAGACCCCACCAAGCCATGGACCTAAGTTGTCAAAAAGTCATTGTGCAAGTTGCTGGTGGCTTCATAATGGTTTGGGCTGTGTTTACATGGGATAGACTGGGTCCTCTGGTGCAACTGAGCCGATCATTGACTGGAAATGTTCCAAGATGCTACTCCAGACGTGTGTAAAATGAATGTGGGCAACGGAAAAACTGAATGCGAAAATGAAGATTTGGCCCTGTCTGACTACCCCTTGAAGCAGATCTTAGGATCTCTTAATGGTGATATCTCCTCCTTCTTGCTCTTTAACATATAAATTACAACATAAACTTAAATGAATGATTAAGGGAACTAGTAACTATAAAATGATAAATGCTGTTTCTGCTTGTACATTTATTGTAGATTAAAACCCCTTTATATATTACAAATGTTTATACATCAATGTCCAATGGACATAAAGAGACACAAATGAATTTCCTAACTAATATCAGTGATCAATTGCCCAAATCTGCCCCTTTTTATGGCTACGCGATCTAATATAAATAACGCGAGATGGCTGACATCATCTACGTACCAAACACTAGAAGACACTACTTTCAAAGATGATATAGAGTGGTGTGCAACCTCAGTGGAAATAAAACTTACGTGATCACAGTTGTTTAGCTTTATAGCATTAATAAGCCGAAGCAGTTAGCAATATCACCATATGTGCTGCATCCGGTCCGTCGGAGTGACGGTTCTCGTTCACATCTGGGACGATGGAAGAACTCCAGCCACAAAATAAACTCTTTCAAACACTAGGATTGCAGAAGGCGGTCCTCTGACTAGTATACTTTAATACTGTCTTCTCCTCTCTGTGTTCTACAGACGAGAAATGCGAACTCCCAGCCACAAGGACGCCGTTCAGGTAACGTCTCAACGTGAGTATAGGCGGAAGAAGTGCTCTCAATCACTGAACGCTGCGTACTAAACGACGACTCCCTACGCAGAGGCGAAGTCCAGAATCATATAAGTTCGCAACAGTACAGTGCCTAACCGTTCTAACTACAAAATCTCCTGAGAGCAAAGACAGCAAGTCCGTCTGTACCAACAAAAGCTGATACTGAGCGACCGTCAAACTAGGGCGCTCAAAACGGAAAACCTCTTCTCTCCACCGCTGGTTTCCAGCATAGCTCGGCTCCCCTCCTTCGTAACTCAGAAGGCGAATCATATTCTCGAAACCACGGAATATTCTCCCTCTCTACAGGTTCTTCCGAACGCCAACCAACGATATTTTAGTCTTTTGTCGTTAAGCGCGGAAAGTTTGCGAGGAAATACCTATACTCATACAATGGTATGCTTCTCAGAGTCAAAATCCTCAGAAATAACCCAGCCTGCGATTTCCGAGGAAACGCTTCCCCGTTCCTCTCTGCTGCGTCCAAGATTTTCAGAGTTTCCGAAGTATTATCCGGCTATCCTTCCGGCCCCACTACAACACCAGCCGGCCACCCCTCTATTGTGCTTCCGTGCTCAGGTGCCCAGACCGTCCTGTGTGAAGCAGGACCAATCCACCTGTGCAGGCGCTTCCACCCACGGTTTGAGTTTCACCTGCCGTTTCATTTCCACTGCCGTTCCAACCTCTACTAGTATAGGCAATCATTTGTTATGCCGTTTTGATAATAAAGACACTCCGTCGCCTTTCATGCAATAAGCATTAACAACTATTTACAAGATGTACGTGACAATATTCATATATACGATACACAACCTATCAAATGATACCTAATTGCGGTTGTAAATCACGGCAAAGTATGTAGATGAGTGCTTGTAAGGTGAGAAATTGTAGCCACCTTACGATGTGTAAGTTTTTGCTACTTGGTGAATATTTGCAGCCATTCGTGGACTTTATTTTCCCAAGCAACGATGGAAATTTTCTGGATGACAATGCGCCATGTCACCTGGCCACAGTTGTTTTATTTTGGTTGAAGAGCATTCTGGACAACTCGATCGAATCAATTGGCCACCCAGATCGCCGGACATGAATCCCATCAAATATTTATGGGTCATGATCCAGAAGTCACTTAGTGCACAAAACCCCGCACCGGCAAGACTTTCGCAGTGGTGGACGACTATAGAGGCAGCGTGCTTCAGTATTTCTGCAGAAGATTTGCAACGCATTGTGGAGTGGATGCCCCGTCGAGCTGCTGCACTACAGTGGGCAAAACGAAGTCCAACACGGTGTTAGGAGGCATTCCATGATTTTTGTGACCTCAGTGTATTAGATGAATTGGCAATCCAAGTGTACTGTTTAAATATTCTAGAAGAACGTTATTTTAACCATTCCAGCTACTGGTGGTTCTTCATCAGTATTGTTCGTCCTCAACGGTGTTTATGTCTAGCTACTGCAGAAAGTGGCTACAGAAGCGGTGATCTGCTCTTTGCAGACTGGTTGTCGCATCTCAGCCGACTGAATCGTGGCTCAGTAATTGGCTGATTAGCGACTGCCTGCCCTCTCCAGACGACTTCCCGCCCCTGTGGTCGCCGGCCTCGCCAGTCGCCACTACGCGGTAGGGACAGCAGTTATCGTCTAACAACCGGTTTTCACTTATATCGGTTCTCTTCCACGCCAGTTTAATCTGGCTCTTAAAACCACTCAAAATAAATCTGGCTCTTAAAACCGCTCAAACAACCGGTTTTCACTTATATCGGTTCTCTTCCACGCCAGTTTAATCTGGCTCTTAAAACCAGTCAAAATAAATCTGGCTCTTAAAACCGCTCAAACAACCGGTTTTCACTTATATCGGTTCTCTTCCACGCCAGTTTAATCTGGCTCTTAAGACCACTCAAAATAGATCTGGCTCTTAAAACCGCTCAAAATAACCGGTTTCAGAAATAACGTTTTTTATTCCCAGTACTTCCTACAATAAACATAGAAATCGAAAAAAGAGACTGAAAAATTTCGACTATCTCAGTTTCGATATACGATGAATCAAAATATAAAACTAAATAAATAAAAGGACACTTGCTCCCTCCACCGTTAGCTGCTTTTCTCGAAAAGTGATAATTGATTGAATACTACTAAAGATCACCAGTATTGTCCTGCTGATTCTAATTTTTTGAAACTCTGTTCAAAAATCATGCTGTAATCGGGGATTATACCACTATTTGGACATTAAGAGTACTCAGTGCTAAAGAGTGAAAACTGAGGTTGAAGAATTAATTTTTCGTGTTAATTTGCCTGTTTTCAAGGCACATTGAGGCATATTATGTAGACAGGCGGCAGATCACCTACTTCTGTTTTTATTGTAGGCCATGAGTGGCCTACCGGGACCATCCGACCGCCGTGTCATCCTCACTGGAAGATGCAGATAGGAGGGGCGTGGGGTCAGCACACCGCTCTCCCAGTCGTTATGATGGTATTCTTAACCGTAGCCGCTACTATTCGGTCGAGTAGCTCCTCAATTGGCATTACGAGGCTGAGTCCACCCCGAAAAATGACAACAGCACATGGCGGCCTGGATGGTCACCCATCCAATTGCCGACCACGCCCGACAGCGCTTAACTTCGGTGATCTCACGGGAACCAGTGTAACCACTGTGGCAAGGCCGTTGCCCGTGTTTGCTATGAATGGATGGTTGTTAAATTTTTAATTTATTAATTTTACCATAATTTCGCCCTTCTTTTGTTATTTTATAGAAATGGAGGACATATCTTTGCCGGCCGAAGTGGCCGTGCGGTTAAAGGCGCTGCAGTCTGGAACCGCAAGGCCGCTACGGTCGTAGGTTCGAATCCTGCCTCGGGCATGGATGTTTGTGATGTCCTTAGGTTAGTTAGGTTTAACTAGTTCTAAGTTCTAGGGGACTAATGACCTCAGCAGTTGAGTCCCATAGTGCTCAGAGCCATTTGAACCATTTTTCTGACAAATCTTTAATCTTTCAAAGCAAATGAAGCATCGTACTTCACTGCTACGCCACTTCGCAAAAATATAGACCGGAGTTGGTGCCATTCTGCAATACAACGGATGCCCGGCGACGACAGAGAGAAACGGCTGCATAGACCACGCGGGGTGAAGTTTACACACTGCAGGTGCGCGCGTACCTTAAACCATGACACACGTGTTTGTTGCTCGTTTCTTTCGGCACTGTTATTAAAACAGCACTGATCCCGCTTTTTCCTATTTTCTATAACAACGCAATATTTCAAACCAGTGCGAATTTTCCGAATAAAAATAACTGCATTTTTGTAAAAGATTTATTTAAAAACGAAAAATTGTAGCACTGCTGCTACGGCTATCTAATACACTAATGGATCAAAAATATCCGGACACCTGGCTGACAATGACTTACAAGTTCGTACCGCCCTCCATCGGTAATGCTGGAATTCCATATGGTGTTGGCCCACCCTTAGCCTTGATGACAGCTTCCACTCTCGCAGGCATACGTTCAATCAGGTGCTGGAAGGTTTCTTGGGGAATGGCAGTCCATTCTCCACGGAGTGCTGCACTGAGGAGAGGGTATCGGTGTCGGTCGGTGAGGCCTGGCACGAAGTCGGCGTTCCAAAATATCCCAAAGGCGTTCTATAGGATTCAGGTCGGGCCCCTGTGCAGACCAGTCCATTACAGGGATGTTATTGTCGTGTAACCGCTCTGCCACAGGCCGTGAATTATGAACAGGTGCTCCATCGTGTTGAAAGATGCAAACGCCATCCCCGAATTGCTCTTCAGCAGTGGGATGCAGGATGTTTAAAACATCAGTGTAGGCCTGAGCTGTGATAGTGCCACGCAAAACAACAAGGGATGCAAGCGCCCTCCGTGGAAAACACACCCACACCATAACACCACCGCTTCCGAATTGTACTGTTGGCACTACACACGCTGGCAGATGACGTCTACGTGGCATTCGCCGTACACACACCCTCCCATCGGATCACCCCACTGTGTACCGTGATTCGTCACTCCACACAACGTTTCTCCACTGTTCAATCGTCCATTATTTACGCTCCTTACACCAGGCGAGGCGTCGTTTGGCATTTTTCGATGTGATATGTGGCTTATGAGCACCCGCTCGACCATGAAATCAAAGTTTTCTCACCTCCCGCCTAACTGTCATAGTACTTGCAGTGGATCCTGATGCAGTTTGGAACTCCTTTGTAAAGGTCTGGAAAGATGTCTGCGTATTACACATTACGACCCTCTTCAACTGTCGACGGTCTCTATCAGTCGTCGGCCGTAGTGGCCGTGCGGTTCTAGGCGCTGCAGTCTGGAACCGCGAGACCGCTACGGTCGCAGGTTCGAATCCTGCCTTGGGCATGGATGTGTGTGATGTCCTTAGGTTAGTTGGGTTTAACTAGTTCTAAGTTCTAGCGGACTAATGACCTCAGAAGTTGAGTCCCATTGTGCTCAGAGCCATTTGAACCATTTGAATCTCTCTCAGTCAACAGACGAGGTCAGACTGTACGCTTTTGTACTGTTCGTGTCCCTTCACGTTTTCACTTCACTATCGCATCTGAAACAGTGGACCTCAGGATGTTTAGGGGTGTGGATATCTCGCGTACAGACGCATGACACAAGTGACACCCAATCACCTGACCACGTTCGAAGTCCGTGAGTTCCGTGGAGCGTACCTTTCTGCTCTCTCACGATGTCTAATGACTATTGAGGTCGCTGATATGCAGTACCTGGCACTAGGTGGCAGCACAATGCACCTAATATGAAAAATGTATGTTTTTGGGGGTGTCAGGATATTTTTGATCGCATAGTGTATTTCGGTTTTTTACTTGGTTATTAGTAAAAAATAAAAGCTCCTGTTGTAACTGAGACCAAATAACTACCAAAAAATACCGATTATTCAGAACTGAAACACCGGTATCGATTTTAACCGATCAGTTTTTCCCGTCCGTACTACATGATCTGCCAGTCGTTACAAGCTGTTCCCTGGGCGCCGCCGTTTGTGCTTACACAGCGCGACATCTTCCTGGAACCGACCTGGTCATATATACTTGGTCACGATTCTCATGCGTATGACATTTAAATAAAAGAGGTGTGTGCTTGCTCAGTATTTCATTCTTGTTTACTAGAATACGCCAGGAGCACGCAGCACTGAGCAGCTTTTATCAGCGGAAGAAACAGTTACTTCGCCAAAGTCGAGTCATAATATGGGACGTTTTGGCCAGAAAAACAAGTGGACATGTGGGGATCAGTGCTAGATATTTTGGGAAAGTTAACCAATTCACCTTAAAAATGCAAGTTATTCCCGAGAATTATTCTCTTTGTGTGATTCTTACCTGGTCGGCTGGCTCATGAAACCACAAACATCCAATAAAGAGATGAATGATCGCTGGTACTAATTAAGTGCATGAGTGTTTTCAGACGCTGAGCAGACCTAGGCAGAAAGTATTACAAAGAAGTTGTTGCTCTTAGTTGAGAATAATACTTTGAATATTGTGGTAGCGTATTTATTACACAGTGTGTAGATTAATTAAGTCTACAAAGACCACAAACTCATAGAGAGAGAGACAGAGAGAGAAAGACAGAGACAGAGAGAGAGAACTTCCAAATAAAACGGAACACGTTTTGATCACTTTTTTCGTCCTCACTATGGTAGTACGATTACTGTTGTACGAGTAGCAGGAGTAGTGGAAGAGCCGGTCGTGTTTTTGATAAGGGAATAATTCTGACAGTCAATTGGAGTGCTTTACGGACGCAACGACAAATCTGATATCAAACGCACGATCGTTTATTTGTAAGCGCCTGCTTCTGTCTACGTCTGCTACGCTATACCCGTTTGATTTCAAAATAAAGTGATGCCAGGACCGAAAGAGAATTTACAAATTAAATTTCTCGTCCTTCATTCGGTGATCCGCAGATATGCTGTGCAGTTACTGCAGTGTTAGAGTTTTGTATTAGAATGCTCGAGTTCGAAAGATTGATTTAACCACTTAATCGTTACGCAGCAATTACATCAGGTCTTATACGAAACACGAGCAGTTACATAATACAAGCACATATATGGGAGTACAATAGTTTTTATTATTCCACATTTAAAAAGTGGGTTCAAATGGCTCTGAGCACTATGGGACTTAACTTCTGAGGTCATCAGTTCCCTAGAACTTAGAACTACTTACACTTAACTAACGCAAGGACATCACACACATCCATGCCCGAGGCAGGATTCGAACCTGCGACCGTAGCGGTCGCGCGGTTCCAGAATGTAGCGCCTAGAACCGCTTGGTCACCCCGGCCGGCAATAATTGTCATGTTCAACGTTAAAGAACCTTTAGTTGAACTATATGTATAATTTAAGAAACGGTGTGTTACAGCAATATTAGAAAATCAAAATTTTAAAATAGAAAAGTACATCTAGATCCAGAAACGAACTGGAGTTTTCTAACGCAGAATTCTACGCCCTTAATTACCTAAGCATCACATCTGCCCTGTGTTGAACGAAGATATTGATCTTACGTGAGGTTATAGTGTTGCCAGATTATCGTTCTTTGACAGCCATTTTATACCGTTGCATGGAACTGCGCTGTGTCACCCAAGTGACCCAATTTTGTTTAAACATGTGTAGTGTATATTAACGAATGTATGAAAATCATGGCAGGTCGGTATTATTAACTTTTCATTATTCATTACTTTCTAGTCGAATAAGAATAATGAAGTCGAACAGAAATGTGTGACAGCAGAACGAAAGGTATTACTACGGAGAAGAAGCTGACTGGTCAGAGGAAGAGCGAGAAATAATAGGGTAAGATTATCAGAGGAGATGGAACGATGGAAACGAACAGAAACGGGCGAGAAAAGCAAGGATGATTTACAGTGTGGAAGAGATACTGATTCCCCGTTGTACAGAAGGAAAACAGCTAGGATATGAAGAAAAGAGGACTACACCAATGATACCATATAAGGCTTTAATCTCTTCTTAAAGGCAGACTGGTTTTACACAAGACGCTGGTTACAGGCTGGTTTGTTCCACAGCTGTTTGACTGAAATGGATGACTAGATGAAGAAAGTTTTAGTTTTACGCAGAGGTGCAACCAAGATGCTGGACGTATCCGATCTGGTATTGAAACCGCGGAATGATGATAGGTATTTGATACGTTTTAAGGGTTAGGTCGATCTCTCTGAAGTTTTCACTATTTGTGCCATTCTTAGAGCGTTGTGGGGTATCAGAATGTAGTCAGAAGTCTTAAGTTCTTCTGACTTGAAATTTGGTATTGTGTCGATTTTTAAGCACTAATAAACAAGGTGTGTCTGCCTACGTAGCCCATCTGACATCCAAGCGGATACCCCGGGTGCAATTCCCGACTGTGTCCGAGAGTTTTCCACGGCGGGGGGTGGGGACTGCAACAGGATCTACTCAGCCTCATGATGCCAGCTGAGGAGCTACCTGCTTGAGAAGCAGCGACTGCAGGGTATGGAAAACCGGCAGCCGTCGGGTAAGCAGAGCGCTCATCTCATTCCCCTCCAAGCGGCATCTGCATGCCAGAGGATGGCGCGGGGGCTGGTCGCCATGGTGCTGTCCTCTGCTACTCACGGCGGAGTTTAGTTTTTTAGAAGAAGAAATAAATTAAGACGATTATCTTTAGTTATTTGTCGACTTCTATAGGTCTACAATTTCACTGTTGCGGTTACTACAATACACGTAAGAGAAAACCACCGCTTGAAACAAGAACTGTCGTGACGTTACGAAATGTTTTTGACAGCAATGCAGCTTATCTTTTTTCTGAATTTTCGTTATCATCTTTTCCACTTTTACTTAATTCTAATTTGAAAAGAGCTGTTTATTTCCGTAATCCATTAGTTATGAGTAGATTCGAAATCATAGTTGCTATATCAGTAGCCGAAAACAGAATTCAGCCTCATCCATTATTCAGTCGAATCATCTTACCTGGAAAAGAAGTAAAGAAGTTTCAAACAATTTTTTGTCACGAAAAATGTCTGAAATGGAAGTTAGCTACGCCGCAATCATAAATAAACATACATAGAATAGTAGTATAAACGAACATGGGTCATAAATATAAACTTAATTATATAATTCTCTCAAAAGCAAATCTCAGTGGACTATATTTATTACTTTACACATTTTCGCTTATTAGTTTGGCACAGACACTATAAATGCCTGAATTCTGTCTATCTGTTAATACTTTGGAAAAGAGGCTGCAAGGTGCCGGAGTGGGGTAACGGGATGTTCACCTGATGTCATATACGCTGAAGAGCCAAGGAATCTGGCACACCCGCCTAATATCGTGTAGGGCTCCCGCGAGCACACAGAAGTGCCACAACACGACGTGGCATGGACTCGGCTTATGTCTGAAGTATTGCTGGAAGGAAGCGACACCATGAATCCTGCAGGGCTGTACATAAATCTAAGAGTATAAGGGGGTGGAGGTCTCCTCTGAACAGCACGTTGCAAGGCATCCTAGATATGCTCAATAATGTTCATGTCTGGGAAGTTTGGTGGCCAGCAGAAGTGTTTAAACTCAGAAGAGTGTTCGTGGAGTCACACTGTAGCAATTCTGGACGTGTGGGATGTCGCATTGTCCTGCTGGAATTGCCCAAGTCCGTCGGAATGCACAACAGACATGACTGGATACAGGTGATCAGGCAGGAAGCTTACGTACGTATCATCTGTCATAATCGTTTCTAGACGTTTCAGGGGTCCCATATCACTCCAACTGCACACGACCCCCACCATTACAGAGTCGTCACCAGGTTGCACAGTCCCATGCTTACATGCAGGCTCCATGGATTCATGAGGTTGTCTCCAAACCGTACACGTCCATCCACTCGATACAATTTGAAACGAGACTCGTCCGAACAAGCAACGTGTTTCCAGCCCTCAACGGTCGAATTTCAGTGTTGTCGGGCCCAGGCGAGGCGTAAAGCTTTATGTCGTGCAGTCATCAAGAGTACAAGAGTGAAACATGCAGCGATTTGCGGAAGGGTTGCCCTTCTGTCAGGCTGAACGAGTCTCTTCAGTCATCGTTGGTCCCGTTCTTGCAGGATCTTTCTCCGGCCGCAGGGGTGTCGGAGATTTGATGTTTTACCGGATTCCTTATATTCACAGTACACTAGCGAAATGGTCGTACAAGAAAATCCCCACTTCATCGCTACCACGGAGTTGCTGTGTCCCATCGCTCGGGCGTTGACAATAACATCACGTTCAATCTCACTTAAATCTAGATAACCTGGCACTATAGGAGCAGTAACCGATCTAACAACTGCGTCTGACGCTTGTCTTACTAAGGCGTTGGCGACCGCAGCGCCGTCTTCTGCCAGTTTACATGTCTCTGTATTTGAAGACGCATGTACACGCGCTTCATTGTAAATCTGCATCAGAAAGACAAGTACTCTCTACCCTTTCTGCAACTGCTACTTTTTCGACCACACAGTGGACAGCAGTTAACCCTGCAAGAAACTGTTTAGGCCCCCGAATGGACAGTTAAAGAGTTGACACCTATGTCGTACTTTATTTTCGTGATAATTTGGTTAATTAATATCCCCGGAATGTATGGCACAGGGACATAATATTAAACGTCGTACTTTAACTATTGAAATAATAATCAGATTCGGTATAACTATGAGTTTTATTATCATAGGACACAGAGGTAATTCAATGTACAACATAATTATTCTGTAATATGATCGACAAAATGAGGGAACTGAGAATGAGCTGTTGGCGAAGTGGCGACTTGCTACGTAACAACGCTTCCTTATGTTCTGTTGTGAGCAGGACGAAATTTCAAATGGACTAAAAACTCGCTGTGGAACAGTAATCTAGTAAGATTACTCGTCTATAGTTTCACACATTCAGAAATCCCTGGTGTGACCACAATGTGATGATGCACATAGCTGAGAGCGTCAGCATGAAAATACAAGTCCCTACTTTGCCACTGCTGCGAATGCTCTACCAAACTGTGAAGTCGGCTCGTGGGTAGACAGCTATCAGCACTGGGTTGCTCTGCAGGTTGCAAACAGGATTGCCGAGTTCTGTTACGAAATCACCCTTACGTCGACCAAGAATTTGGTCTTCTACTCCACGATGAGACAATCTGTCTGGCAGTCCAGAAGAGACTGACAGACCTGTCTCTCTGGCGGCTGGCGGTCCAAGTGAGGCTCCTCCATACCTCTGCTCTGTCCACCAAATCCGGAAAATTAGCGCTCCAAGATTTTCAATCGTGGCTGTGCGCGGGATCATACGCCAACCATTTCCATACCGTAGGCCACGCACAACCCCTCCAAAAACACCGCCCAGAATCCAGCTCCGCTAAATTTGAGCGGCGCTCTATGACGTCAGCACGAACGATCTGCAGTCCTCCAATCATCTCGCTCATTTTTGCCCCGCGCGGGAGAACAGAGCTGTGAGAAACTGCACATGAGCACTGCAGAATGGCGTCTACATGTGGTGCCTATCTATCGGGCAGACCACAGTGTCAGACATCGAGTTCTGAGAACGACATCCTAAAAGTGCACACACGTGGCGCCGAGACAGCCACCAGTACGCCGTACTCCGCTGTAAAACTATTTTGCGAGGTCAGTCGCTCCAAACTTCTGCCGGGTCGCTGGCCTCCACATGCTGGATGATACAAAGACGTACCGCCGACCTTTCGCCAGGGGTCGCCTCTGTCGGCACCCCGCTGTTGTCACCGACAGGCCGCTTTCTGAGAACTGTCTGACCCGCGAGTCTCTCAAGCGCTCCGCTCCTCGCAGAGCGCTCACAGATTCCGTAGAAAAATTTAGACACGAGACAGAGCCAAAACCCTATTTAATCAGAGAAAATGAAGTTAGAGCTCTCAGTACCCGAACACACGTTATTTCGTGAAACTAATCGGTCCGCTCCTAAGATATTTCGAGTGACTGACAGAAATGAAAAAAAGTGGAAGAGGACAAACCAGCAAGGATTTGGCGTCATTCAGGACGACACCGCAAGTCGAGATGTACCATCATCCTATAGTTATAAAAGAGAGGATAACTGTTTTGTTAGGACCACTTTTCTGTCTAAGAGTATGAAAAGTCCTCATCATGCAGGAGTAATTTAACAATCTATAAAGCATTCGCTCCGCATAATTCTGATACCGATACAAACAACCACTACAAATATTTGATTGACAGAAATCAATATGGTTTTCAGTTCTTTATGTTTGGTATAAATGGCGTTAATAACCCTGAGACGAAGTGAATTTAAAATATTTCCTCAGCGAAGAAAATATTAAATCCGGACACAGGTTTACTAATAGTGAGGTAGGCCTCAGCTGTCATCCAGAGGAGCCACAGTTTAGTAATCTCGGACAGACACTCCCGATTCACGTTTTCCATGCTTTTCCTAAATCAATCACATCGAATGCCGTACATCTACATCTACCTCTATATCTATATGGATACTCTGCAAATCACATTTAAGTGCCTGGCAGAGGGTTCATCCAACCATCTTCACAATTCTCTATTATTCCAATCTGGTACAGCGCGCGGAAAGAACGAACACCTACATCTTTCCGTACGAGCTCTGATTTCCCTCATTTTAACGTGGTGATCGTTTCTCCCTACGTAGGTCGGCGTCAACAAAATATTTTCGCATTCGAAGAAGAAAGTTGGTGATTGGAATTTCGTGAGAAGATTCCGTCGCAACGAAACACGCCTTTCTTTTAATGATGTCCAGCCCAAATCCTGTACCATTTCTGTGACACTCTTTCCATATTTCGCGATAATAAAAAAACTGCTGCCCTTCTTTGAACTTTTTCGATGTACTCCGTCAGTCCTATCTGATAAGGATCCCACACGGCGCAGCTGTATTATAAAAGAGGACGGACAAGCGTAGTGTAGGCAGTTTCTTTAGCTGATCTGTTGCATTTTCTAAGTGTCCTTCAAATAAAATGCAGTCTTTGGTTAGAATTCCCCATAACATTTTCTATGCGTTCCTTCCAATTTAAGTTTTTCGTAATTGTAATTCCTACTTGAATTTACGGCCTTTAAATTTGACTGATTTATCGTGTAACTGAAGTTCAGCGAATTAACTTTAGCACACATGTGGATGACCTCACACTTTTCGTTGTTGTTGTTGTGGTCTTCAGTCCACAGACTGGTTTGATGCAGCTCTAGATGCTCCTCTATCCTGTGCAGGCTTCTTCATCTCCCAGTACCTATTGCAATCTACATCCCTCTGAATCTGTTTAGTGTATTTATCTCTTGGTCTCCCTCTACGATTTTTACCCTCCACGCTGCTCTCCAATACTAAATTGGTGATCCCTTGATGCCTCAGAATATGCCCTACCAACCGATCCCCTCCTCTAGTCGAGTTGTGCCACCAATTTCTCTTCTCTCCAATTCTGTTCAATACCTCCTCATTAGTTATGTGATCTACCCATCTAATCTTCAGCATTCTTCTGTAGCACCACATTTCGAAAGCTTCTGTTCACTTCTTGTCTAAGCTATTTATCGTGCACGTTTCACTTCTATACATGGCTACACTCCATACAAATACTTTCGGAAACGACTTCCTGACACTTAACTCTATACTCGATGTTAACAAATTTCTCTTCTTTAGAAACGCTTTCCTTGCCATTGCCAGTCTATAATTTATATCCTCTCTACTTCGACCACCATCAATTATTTTGCTCCCCAAATAGCAAAACTCATTTACTGTTTTAAGCGTCTCATTTCCTAATCTAATGCCCGCAGCATCACCCGATTTAATTCGACTACGTTCCATTATCCTCGTTTTGCTTTTGTTGATGTTCATCTTATATCCTCCTTTCAAGACACTGTCCATTCCGTTCAGCTGCTCTTCCAGGTCCTTTGCTGTCTCTGACAGAATTACAATGTCATCGTCAAACCTCAAATTTTTTATTTCTTCTCCATCGATTTTAATACCTACTCCGAATTTTTCTTTTGTTTCCTTTACTGCTTGCTCAATACACAGTTTGAATAACATCGGGGAGAGGCTACAACCCTGTCTCACTCCCTTCCCAACCACTGCTTCCCTTTCATATCCATCGACTCTTATAACTGCCATCTGGTTTCTGTACAAATTGTAAGTAGCCTTTCGCTCCCTGTATTTGACTCCTGCAACCTTCAGAATTTGAAAGAGTGTATTCCAGTCAACATTGTAAAAAGCTTTCTCTAAGTCTACAAATGCTAGAAACGTAGGTTTGCTTATCCTTAATCTATTGGTCGTGCGGTAGCGTTCTCACTTCCCGCGTCCGGGTTCCCGGGTTCGATTCCCGCCGGGGTCACGGATTTTCTCTGCCTCGTGATGACTGGGTGTTGTGTGATGTCCTTAGGTTGGTTAGGTTTAAGTAGTTCTGAGTTCTAGGGGACTGATGACCATAGCTGTTAAGTCCCATAGTGCTCAGAGCCATTTGAACCAAACCTTAATCTACACTCCTGGAAATTGAAATAAGAACACCGTGAATTCATTGTCCCAGGAAGGGGAAACTTTATTGACACATTCCTGGGGTCAGATACATCACATGATCACACTGACAGAACCACAGGCACATAGACACAGGCAACAGAGCATGCACAATGTCGGCACTAGTACAGTGTATATCCACCTTTCGCAGCAATGCAAGCTGCTATTCTTCCATGAAGACGATCGTAGAGATGCTGGATGTAGTCCTGTGGAACGGCTTGCCATGCCATTTCCACCTGGCGCCTCAGTTGGACCAGCGTTCGTGCTGGACGTGCAGACCGCGTGAGACGACGCTTCATCCAGTCCCAAACATGCTCAATGGGGGACAGATCCGGAGATCTTGCTGGCCAGGGTAGTTGACTTACACCTTCTAGAGCACGTTGGGTGGCACGGGATACATGCGGACGTGCATTGTCCTGTTGGAACAGCAAGTTCCCTTGCCGGTCTAGGAATGGTAGAACGATGGGTTCGATGACAGTTTGGATGTACCGTGCACTATTCAGTGTCCCCTCGACGATCACCAGTGGTGTACGGCCAGTGTAGGAGATCGCTCCCCACACCATGATGCCGGGTGTTGGCCCTGTGTGCCTCGGTCGTATGCAGTCCTGATTGTGGCGCTCACCTGCACGGCGCCAAACACGCATACGACCATCATTGGCACCAAGGCAGAAGCGACTCTCATCGCTGAAGACGACACGTCTCCATTCGTCCCTCCACTCACGCCTGTCGCGACACCACTGGAGGCGGGCTGCACGATGTTGGGGCGTGAGCGGAAGACGGCCTAACGGTGTGCGGGACCGTAGCCCAGCTTCATGGAGACGGTTGCGAATGGTCCTCGCCGATACCCCAGGAGCAACAGTGTCCCTAATTTGCTGGGAAGTGGCGGTGCGGTCCCCTACGGCACTGCGTAGGATCCTACGGTCTTGGCGTGCATCCGTGCGTCGCTGCGGTCCGGTCCCAGGTCGACGAGCACGTGCACCTTCCGCCGACCACTGGCGACAACATCGATGTACTGTGGAGACCTCACGCCCCACGTGTTGAGCAATTCGGCGGTATGTCCACCCGGCCTCCCGCATGCCCACTATACGCCCTCGCTCAAAGTCCGTCAACTGCACATACGGTTCACGTCCACGCTGTCGCGGCATGCTACCAGTGTTAAAGACTGCGATGGAGCTCCGTATGCCACGGCAAACTGGCTGACACTGACGGCGGCGGTGCACAAATGCTGCGCAGCTAGCGCCATTCGACGGCCAACACCGCGGTTCCTGGTGTGTCCGCTGTGCCGTGTGTGTGATCATTGCTTGTACAGCCCTCTCGCAGTGTCCGGAGCAAGTATGGTGGGTCTGACACACCGGTGTCAATGTGTTCTTTTTTCCATTTCCAGGAGTGTATTTTCTAAGGTAAGTCGCAGGGTCAGTATTCTCCCACGTGTTCCAAAATTTCTACGGAATCCAAACTGATCTTCCCCGAGGTCGGCTTCTACCAGTTTTTCCATTCGCCTGTAAAGAATTCGTGATAGTATTTTGCAGCCGTTGCTTACTAAAACGATAATTCGGTAATTTTCACATCTGTCAATGCCTGCTTTCTTTGGAATTGGAATTACTATATTCTTCTTGAAGTCTGAGGGTATTTCACCTGTCTCATACATCTTGCTCACCAGATGGTAGATTTTTGTCAGGACTGGCTCTCCCAAGGCCGTCAGTAGTTCTAATGGAATGTTGTCTACTCCTGGGACCTTGTTTCGACTCAGGTCTTTCAGTGCTCTGTCAAACTCTTCACGCAGTATCGTATCTCCCATTTCATCTTCATCTACATCCTCTTCCATTTCCATAATATTGTCCTCAAGTACATCGCCCTTATATAGACCCTCTATATACTCCTTCCACCTTTCTGCTTTCCCTTCTTTGCTTAGAACTGGGTTTCCATCTGAGCTCTTGATATTCATGCAAGTGGTTCTCTTTTCTCCAAAGGTCTCTTTAATTTTACTGCAGGCAGTATCTATCTTACCCCCTAGTGATATGCGCCTCTACGTCCTTACATTTGTCCTCTATCCA